>NC_142812.1:34097955-34212381 GCF_049724085.1 Artemia sp. Qi Xiang Cuo
ATATACGAAATCTCAAGGGCGAATTGTTATGTAATGGGAAACCATATATAACTGACTCTCTGATTGGCTTAGAAGGAGACGTAACCGACTCCCTGATTGGCTTAGAAGGAGACACGTGATCCTGTTTCTTGTTATCAGATCAATACATCTCTCCCCAGCGATTATGTAAATCAAGTTCTCAGAAATCCATTTCCCCCTCTTGCCCTAAATCAATACATTCCCCCCACCGATTATGTAAATCATCCCCAGTGTCATTACACCTGGACGAACAACAACAAATCAATTGACCTTGACCTCATTAGACTCGATCGATAATCCTTGAATAAATTATAGCCCGTCAGGGTTAGAATAAATTGTAGATGCCAGCACGGTGTTCTCGTGGGAGTACTAGGGGCCTTTCTACTTAAAAAGACCATGCGGATTCAAAAATACCAATGGCACTTGCTTGCGAGTGGTGGAACACTCCGAAACTTGACAATTTATTATATTTTGGTGTTTCATGCAAGAAAATGCGTGTTCCACAAAGTTTGAGGTGCAGTTTTCCGCTCAAATAGAAATGCCTAGAATCCATAGAATGTTTTCATAACAAAGTAACACGATTAGCTGGAAAGAATGGCAAAGTTAAAAAAATAGTAAATCTATGCCACTCCTAAACAGTCTTGGAAAATATAACCAAGGTAAAGTTTAAAATTAAATATATGATGACATTAGCTTTTGAAATATCCATCAGTTAAATAATTTTTTTCACAGTATTTTTTATTTTCATTTTCAATTCTGTAAGAACAGGAAAATAATAAATTTGTAATATACGAGTAATTCGTTTTCAGTGAAGAACCAATGACGCAGAAGGCTTTAGTTTTTTACAGTTAAAGAAGGGGGCAGTATCCAAATTTTGCTTGTAATGAAACTATATTTGTCTTGACCAATCTTGAAAAGAACTAATAAAGTAAACTGAATATTTGATGCATAATGATATTATTTGCTGAAAGCTCATCAGTTCAAAATTTTACTGTAATTTTAATATTTATTTTCAATATTAAGTACAAAAGAAAACATTTGTAATATAATTCGTTTTCAGTAAAGCGGCAATGACGCAATAGGGCTTAGGCTTCTGCAGTGAGACGATACCCAAACTCTTGTTTGTAGTTAATTTTATTCGATTCAACCTTGATTTGCATATTCAATTTAAGTTTCACTCGTTTTAAGATTTATTTATTCATCTACATTAATATATATTGTATGTTTGTTCGCATTTATTGTTTATTTAATTTCTGTTCGTTTTAAGTTTCATTTATACTTTAATAGCAAAATATTTATTTTCGTTTTAAGCTTGATTTTCATATTCAATCTAAGCATTACTCGCTTTAAGATCTATTTATTCATTTATGTTATTACTTGTTGTATGTTTTTTGCTATGATTGTTTATTTAATTTCTGTTCGTTTTGGGTTTCATTTATTCTTTAATAGTAATTTGTAGTCGTTCTGAGTTTGTATTTTAACAGGTATTGTACCTCCTGAGCTTAAGTTTAAAATTGACTTTACTTTTCTTTGAAAAACTTATTTTTCGGAAAGTTTTCTTTTAATTGATTGTTGTTCGTTTTTGATTGCAAAAAGTATCAAGTTTTTATGGCATGGGGGGGGGGGTTGCTTACTGTCCGATTATTCTTGACTTTAAAAAACGGATCTAGAACTTTGAATTTAAATCAAATGAGGCTTCTCTAAAGTTGAGAGTTGAGAGTTGAGAGTAAAGATGAGAGCCCTCTCTAAAGTTTATACGAGCATCCCTTCCATAACAAATAATATGAAGGATTCAGATAATCCTTAAATTACAACCCTTGCCCTGAGGGCTTTGGGGAAGTTGTAATCCTCAAAGACCTAATTTTCAGAACTTAAAACTACGTTTAATAAAATAGCTGTCTTAAAATTTTGATTGGATGTGTTTGGGGAAAAGGTGGGCGTGAGAGGGGGGTTAGTTGCCCTCAAATCGCTTTCGACTATTACAAAGGGCACTAGCCCTCAGAATTTCCAATCGAATGAGCCTTTTTTGAAGTTTCTACGACACCGCCTTCTATAAAAACCTTATATGCCCCCAGGGCATACCTATAAAACCCTTGCCTTGAGGGTTGAGGGGGATTGTCCTCCTCAAAAACATATTTTCTATGTGGAAATTAGCTACGCTGAACAAAATGGCTGTCTCGAAATTTTGATTGGATGTGTTTGGGGGAATGATGGACGTGGGGGGAGGCTAGCTGCCCTCCAATCACTTTCGACTAATAAAAAGGGCACTAGCCCTTTAAATTTCCAATTTAATGTGCCTGTTTTGAAGTTTTTACGACAACGCCTTCTATAATAACCTTATATGCCCCCAGGGCATAACTTAAAACTCTTGCCCTGAGGGTTGTGGGGGAGTGTCCTCCTCAAAAACATATTTTCTATCTGGAAATCAACTAAACTGATCAAAATGGCTATCTCAAAAGTTTGATTGGATGTGTTTGGGGAAATGATGGGCGTGGGGGGGCTAGTTGCCCTCCAATCACTTTTGACTATTAAAAAGGGCACTAGCCCTTTAATTTCCAATCAAATGAGCATCTTTTGAAGTTTTTACGACAAAGCCTTCTATAAAAACCTTATATGCCCCCAGGGCATAACTTAAAACCCTGACCCTGAGGGTTTTGGGAGAGTGTCCTCCTCAAAAACATTTTTCATCTGGAAATCAACTACGCCGAACAAAAATGGCTGTCTCAAAATTTTGATTGGATGTTTTTGGGGGAATGATGGGCGCAAGGGGGGGGCTAGTTGTCCTCAAATCACTTTTGACTATTAAAAAGGGCACTATCCCTTTGCATTTCCAATCGAATGAGCCTTTTTTGAAGTTTCTATGACAATGCCTTCTATAAAAACCTTATATGTCCCCAGGGCATAACTTAAAACCCTTGCCCTGAGGGTTGTGGGGGATTGTCCTCCTCAAAAACATGTTTTCTATCTGAAAATCAACTACGTTGAACAAAATGGCTGTCTCAAAATTTTGATTGGATGTGTTTGGAAGAATGATGGGCGTGGAGGGGGGGCTAGTTTGCCCTCCAATCACTTTCGACTATTAAAAAGGGCACTATCCCTTTGAATTTCCAATCGAATGAGCCTTTTTTGAAGTTTCTATTACAACACCTTCTATAAAACCTTATATGCCCCCAGGGCATGTCTTAAAGCCCTTGCCCTGAAGGTTCTGGGGGAATATCACTCCTCAAAAACATATTTTCTATCTGGAAATCAACTACGCTGAACAAAATGGCTATCTCAAAATTTTTATTGGATGTGTTTGGGGAAATGATGGGCGTGGGGGGGGGGCTAGTTGCCCTCCAATCATTTTCGACTATTAAAAAGGGAACTAGCCCATTAATTTCCAATCGAATAAGCCTGTTTTGAAGTTTCTGCGACAACGCCTTCTATAAAAACCTTACATAGCCCCAGGGCATAACTTAAAACCCTTGCCCTGAGGGTTGTGGGGGATTGTCCTTCCCAAAAATATATTTTCTATCTGGAAATCAACTACGCTGACCAAAATGGCTATTTCACAATTTTGATTGGATGCGTTGGGTGAATTGATGGGCGTGGGGGGGGGGCTAGGTTCCCTCCAATAACTTTCGAATATTAAAAAGGGAACTAGCCCTTTAATTTCCAATCGAATGAGCCTGTTTTGAAGTTTCTACGACAACGCCTTCTAAAAAAACTTTATATGGCCCCCGGGCATAACTTAAAACCCTTGTCGTGAGGGTTGTGGGGGAGTGTCCTCCTCAAAAATATATTTTCTATTTGGAAATCAGATACGCTGAGCAAAATAGCTATCTCAAAATTTTGATTATATATTTTGGGGAAATGATGGGCGTGGGGGGGGAGGGGGGCTAGTTAAACTCCAATCCCTTTCGACTATTAAAAAGGGCACTATCTCTTTAATTTCCAATCGAATGAGCCTTTTGTGAAGTTTCTACGACAACGCCTTCTATGAAAACCTTATATGCCCCCAGGGCATAACTTAAAACCCTTGCCCTGAGGGTTGTGGGGGAGTATCCTCCTCAAAAATATATTTTCTGTCTAAAAATCAACTACGCTGAACAAAATGGCTATCTCAAATTTTGATTGGATGTGTTTGGGGGAATGATGGGCGTGGAGGGGGGGGGGTCTAGTTGCCCTCCAATCATTTTCGACTATTAAAATGGGCACTAGAACTCTCAATTTCCAATCGAATGGGCCCCCTTTCAAGCTTCTACGACGACCTTTTCCATATGAAGTGCCTCTGGAAAAATGCTATATCAATTAAAAAACAAATAGAAATTAGTTTTTATAATTTTTTTCCACAAAATAAGTTTTTCGAAGAAAATAAAACTCTCCTTCAAACCAAAAATAAGCAGAAAAAAAAATCAGATAATCTTCCAAGCATAAAACTACAAAAAATCAACATCAATAAATAAATGAAACTCAAAATGAACAGGAATTACAATAAATAAGCCACTCAAATAAACAGAAATTAACATAAGTAGGGCTGACAACCCTCATGCCTTCTCAAGACCAGAACCTAATTTGCAACTTACTGAAAACAAAATATATTTTAAATGTTTTTCTTTTAACTTCAATAAATAAAAAGTAATAAAAAGGAATAAAGATCAGTATCTGTATATTAAACAGACAATCTACGTTTGTTTTTGTTGTTTTTTTACGAGTGAGACTTAATTATGGGGAGGGGCCAAACCCAGTAGCCCCTTCCCTTCTAAATTCGACGTTGTGACTTTATTTGGCAAAATATCAGCAAAAAGAAAACAGAATAGCATAACCTATATAATAAATATTACCGAAAAATAATCATGAGATTTGAAAAACTATTTAATTTGTAACTACATTAATCCTAACCCCCCCCCCCACTCCCCTATAAAAAAAAGTATATGAAGTCAAAGAAAATAAAGAGCCAGAGAAAAAAGCGGGGAAAATAATGCTTTTTCCCCTTTTCAATTTCGTTGAAAAAAATTCTAAACTGTATTTCATTCAAAACAATATGTAGTTTAAACAAATTAGTTTTTATAGGGTGAAATGTAATATATTCTTTTTTCGGGGGAGGATGTATGTTTCGTTCGAGGGGTTACAAAAAAAAACTTTACAAAACGAATCAGAATTTGTCTATTTGCATTTTTGTAGCTTTTTTACGAGTAGAATTGAACCTTTGCGCGAGGAAGGGGGAAGCTGAAGCCCGGTAACACCCTTCACTCCGGTTACGGCCTTGAGTTTTTATTTGACAAAACATCGAGTTTTAATGTTGCTTTCATTCTGGAATCGCTTAGAATATATATTGCTTTCAGTAAAGCGTGAATGACACAAGCGCTATAATTGGGGCACAACGAGGATGACTTCCCAGTTTATATATCTAGTAATTTCTGTTCGTTTTGAGTTTGAGTTGAGCATCAGTTATATTTTTGGTTCATTATTAGTTCATTATTAGTTTCATCTTTTATTAATTCTAATATCTGTTTCTTTTAACTCTAATATCTGTGTTTTAAGAATTTTTTTTTAAATTGTAATTTGGGTAGATGGAGGGGGCGACTTCCCCGTTCATATATCAAGTAATATCTGTTCCTTTTGAGTTTGAGTTGAATATCAGTTAATATCATTTTTGGTACATTATAAGTTAGTTATTGGTTTCATTTTGTTAAATCTAGTATCACTTACATGAAAAGATTATTTAAACAAAAAGGTCTGTGAAGATATGTGTTTATTCAAGAGTGTCTACACAAGCGGAGGGGGGGGGTGGTTAAGATGATTACAGCTCTTTCGAGGAGTCACTATTGTGCAGATTTTCAATTCTAAAGTAATGAAGCTCATTTTCATTATTATTCTTATGAAATCAAATGAATAATAAAGCCCATCTCCTTCCATTAAAATTTGAGTCATAAAACTACAGTTGATCTTTGACTGACCATTCAATTTTGTCCAAAATTTTAACTAAAGTTCAACAGTTTGGTTCTTAAGTAGAAGAACAAAAAGAAAAACTGAGTTTGTTCTATTTTATTTGATGTTATGACAAATAAAGAGACACTGCTCAGAACAAATCGTTTTCAGTGCAGCAGAAATGACGCTATGTCCTTTAGCAGGTTTGAGGGCTGTAGCCTTGCTCTTGTTTGTGGATTAAATAAAATAAAAACAAGTTGTTTTTTTTAACTGAAAGTAAGGAGCGACATTGAAACTTAAAACCAACCGAAATTATTCCGTATATAAAAGGGGCTGTCCCTTCTCAACGTCTCACTCTTTATGCTAAAGTTTTTTATTGTTTTAAAAAATATGGTTGTGAGAAATAGTCAAACTTTAGCGTAAAGATCAAGGCATTGAGTGGGGACAGCCCCTTTCATATACTGAATATTTCTGTTCGTTTTAAGTTTCAATGTCGCTCCTTACTTTCAGTTAAAAAAAACTTGGTTTTTTATTTAATTTTTGAACGTTTTTAAATTAGTGCAGGTCTTGGTTTTGGCTCACCGTACATGAATAATTAAAACAGAATTTGCATATAATCTTTTTTTTTTTTGGTTAAATGGCTTTCTCTAAAGTTGTTTAATTTTACCTACGAACGTTTTTAATAGTAATAAATACATGTAACTTACGAGTTAACTTACGTAACGAACTTCTATATTCGTATATTTTTATTACGTACATTAGGGGGTTTGCAACCTAGTCAATGCCTCGCTCTTTACGCTAAAGGTCAAATTTTGTTCCAATTCTTTGGAACAAGAATGATCCCTTAATCACAAAGACCGATAAATAGAATAAATAGCTCTTATGAAAGTACTGAAAAAACTTTAGCGTAAAGAGCCAAGTATTGACTCGGGGGCAAACCCATAATATAGGTAATAATTTCTGTTTGTTTTAAGTTTTGATCACAGTTTAAAGATATAGGAGTAAGTTTACCGCAGATAATTTCTGGCTCTTCATTCTCGGTGCGAACAAACAGCTCCTCCCACTTATTCTTGCATTAGCGCGCACATATTGCTCCTCTCATTTGATCTGCCATCAATGGTCCAATTACCCTGGAACACGTATTTGGGCAGAAACAATCTCAAAATGCCTTTGAAACCAACTTGAGACTTCGAAACCTACTTTTAATTCTTAAAAACATCTAATAATAACATTGCACTACTAATTACCGATTTTCATATATGTATTGGAATAAACTAGTTTCTTCAAAATTTAGTGTTCCAACGCTGAAGCTAAGTTTCACGGTCAAGAGAGATCTGGTTTGTCTAACTGTGAAAAGATCTAAGGTCGCGTATTTTTATACGTTATTTGGAGAATTCGCACCTCGGTCCGGGTTTTTATAATGGGTGAGATAGGGAAAGATCATACTGCCTATAATTTATATACTGTGGTTTTGATGTTGCTCCTTATTTTCAGTTGAAAAACCTGTTTTTTTAAATTTCCTTCTGATCCTTTTTTAAATAATGCTGGGAAACCCGACGCCCCCTTCAAAGCAATGTCCCTTCCCCCGTGAAAACTTCCTTTGTAGAAAGCTCCTCCCACGTAACCCCCGACCTCTCCCCTACCAGAACCCCCCCCCCCACTGAAAACGTATGTATACTTCCCAATAACCAATTCTATATGTAAACATTGGGCAAAGTTCATAACTTGCATCCCTTCCCCCGGGGATTTTGGGGGATTAAGTAATCTCAAAGGAATAGCTATTATTTTTCTCGACCATGCTGAACATCATGGCTATCTCAAAATTTTGATCGGGCAACTTTGGGAAAAAATGAGTTTGGGAGGGGGCATAATTGCCCTCTATTTTATTTGGTCACCTAAAAATGAGTAGTGTGCTATATAAAGGCGCGGCGCGGCGGGGACATGGACGGGGACAAGAATACGTGTATAGTGTCAAGGGGACAAGACTTACCAGATGAGGACATACTATTTTCATGGACGAGTATGTAACCAGACAGGTTTCTGTGTGAACACCCATTTTCTGGACCACTATTAATTACTATCAACTGTGCAAAACTCGTCTGACCACTTTCTGTAGTTACAAAGATAGATTCACATGCCAGACAGGTTTCTGAGGTTAAGAGCCAAGCTGAGCGTGTAATAGACTCATAGCTAGGTTTATAGATTGCATACATTATTACAGATAACAAAAAGTTTTATCATTTGCGTAAAGCTAATTCAATTTGCGAAAAAGGTATTCCATTGGCATAACTCTTCTCTGAATGATCTTAATTGGTGATTGAATAACGGGAGTGAAACAGAGCTCAAAATTATTTTAATTGGATTGTATGAAAGTGCTAAAAGGGTTAAAGTGCTTACCAGTTAAGGTAAGCCTGAGGGGGTGGTAAGTCTTATGCATTGTAAAATAAAAGTTAGAATGGCATCATGTGTATCAAACTATGGAAATAGTTAACGATGATAAGGTGATCATGGGACTTGACTTAGCTTTACTTCTTGGCTGTGTTCTGTATAATACACAAGTACCATTTGAGTACTGTTATCAACATAAATATGCTTTAACATTTTAGTATACTTAAAATTTGAAATTAATAAAGATGTAGATGTTAAGAAAAGAATTTTAATAAAGAAATTCAGAACAATCATTAGAAATCCTTAGAAATCAACTAGTGAGATGATTATGGGTTTGAAGCATCAAGTACCGCAACCACAAATGATATTAACCACCAAGGACCTCAATCTCCAAGGGCCCCCCTCCTCAACCTCCAAGGGGCCCCCTCCTTCCAACTTTTTGGCCCCTCCCCCCCATTTTTTCATACTTTTGTTTTGAAGTTTTTTTTTGTTGAACTTTTTTATTTTAGTTTTTTTAACATGATAATTTTTGTACAACTTTGTTTTTTACATTTCTTGGAATGACACGAAACATACTTAAAATATAAAAAATTCACATTTAATATTTTCCAAATGACACAGAATTTATGACACTGAATTTATCGGTTTGAAGAAATCATCTTGCGCATTTTTATTATTGTCTATGGAACTCAAAGAAATTTACTGTTATCATTGGATAGTGAACTATAATATGTTTGAGTATAATGAAAGCTTGTGGAGTACTAAATTACGCCGTATAAACAGACTGCGATTTTAAGATAGAGTGATTAAACACATAATAAAAAAGTTCAAGAACTGAGAAATGTTCAGGAGAAAGTCAGTGAAATTTGCAGCTTTTTCGGGGTTGAAGCACTATACATAAAGGGTATTGTACCTAGAGATAAAGTTTTAATTCAAAAGTGGATTCCACTTTTCAATATAGAAGAATATAAGTGCCCTAAATTTGAAGGGACTTATCACCATCCTGAAGACAAAGTTAGGTTCTTCGCGCTGTGGATACCTACGGACATACCTGATCGTGATAAGTGCATAAGACAAGGTAAAAACTATTATATATCATGGGATCCTCGTTTGTGGATGTTTAACAGTGAACTTTAAGTATTATTTTATGTAAATATGTGTTTTTTCAAAAAATTCTTTTTTAATAGGTTTAAGCAATAAGTATCTTTAAGCTTACCCCGTCTTTAATCTTTAGAATAGTTCGATTCATTCAAGAAATTATGAAAAAAGTGTAAGTTGGTAACAAACTCATTCTTGAATTCACCTCTATGTTACAAAATCCGGGAATTTCGTTTATGAGATTATGAGAAAATTGTAAATAAGCAATAAACTCTTTCTTGAATTCACATCTTGGATACACAATACAGACATTTCATTCAAGAAATTATGAAGAAATTGTAAGTAAGTAACCAACTCTTTCTTGAATTAACATCTTGGATGCACAGTACAAACATTTCGTTCAATAAATTATGAGGTAATTGTAAGTAAGAAACAAACTTTTTCTTGAATTCACCTCTTGGATACACAATACAGACATTTCATTAAAGAAATTTTGAAAAAGTTGTAATCAAGTAACAAACTCTTTCTTGAATTCGCCTCTTCGATACACAATACAGAAATTTCATTCAAGAACTTATGAAAAAATTGTAAATAAGTAACCAACCCTTTCTTTAATTAACCTATTGGATACATAATACTGACATTTCGTTCAAGAAATTATAAGAAAATTGTAAGTAAGCGACAAACTCTTTCTTGAATTCACCTCTTGAATCAAGACTGTTTTGGGCTGAGCTAAGCAAAGTGATAATGTTTTCGCATTCAGCTATTCTTAGTTTTATCCAATCAAACATTCCATCGGGTATTGATGATGAAGTTATTATTAATCATGCACTGGAGTTTTTTTCCTGAAAACACTCTCAAAGATGCTAAAGTTGATTAATGGGCAGAAACATACCCTAGTAGCAAAAGAACACCAAGGAGACAAGGTGATAATGCCACCGCTCCGTACGTGAAAGATATTATTGAATTGATTCGGAAGTGCGAAAAAGAGGAGCTAACAGTGCCAACGTACGTAATCATTTCACCCACTGAAGTGCCTGTAATTCCTGCTGTTGCTTATCATAAAATTGCTTCCAAAATTTGTGCTCTGGATAGTACCCTTAACTTCATCAAAGAAAAGGTAACAGCTTATGATTTAAATTTTCCGTCACTTCCCATTCCTTATGCTAGTCCTCGTACTGAAAGCACTGCCACCGTTATCATTTCAAAAGTGCCTACTAAACTTGACGACCCTTCAAAACGGGCTCATGCTATTAATAAAATCCCTGGCCATGAAGCTTTTCACAACATAAAGCCTTCTGGCATTAAGCTGCTTGTTCAGATTAGTCAATCTGCAGCAAAGATTTTCAGCGATGCGGTTCCAACCGTATTGAATAGGTGTGACGTCATGATTCAAGAAAAGAAATTTCATGGCATTGTTAAGGGGGTGCCTGCTAATTATGAGGCGATAATTTTTAAGAATTGTGAAGGTGTCATCGACGCTCAACGTTTGGGAAAATCCCTGGCTGTGAAAATTACCTTTGCTGATGCTGTAGCCCAGCGTAAAAGCCTACAACTCGGGCTCAAGGTGGGCTATGAATCCTTCCGGATTTTTGAATTCCTCTGGCTGCCCCGTTGCTGTCATAATTGTCAATCTCCCAACCACATGAAAACCAAATGCGATAAGCCAACAAAATGCAGCAGCTGTGCCGGCTCTCATGTATCATCCCGTGATTCCCCCTGTGTTTTTTATCCAAAATGCGCTAATTGTGGGGGTAATCATGCATCGTATAGCCTAAAATGTCGTATTCTGCGTGATGTCCTGAGCAAACGTGTGATTCGGAAATGACTGTCGAATTGTCCGTCTCAATCTGCTCTTTTAATATAAATAGTAAGAAAGGTAAAAATGGCTCATTGAATCAAAAAAGAATGATTTTGACATTTTGTTCTTGCAAGAATATTTACTTCCCGCCATCTCCGTTAACTCTCTACGAAGAAGTACCCACCATATTGTCTTCACCACCGATGCCCGAAAAACAAAAGGCCGAAATTCCGGAGGCCTTGTATGTGTTATCAAACGATTAGCTACTCCTTTGTCACCTATCTTATTTCATTCCTATGATAACATTATGACAATACTACTTGGTCACCTTGTATTTATAAATGTATATCTTCCCTGCGATCAGAAACGTCTAGCTTCACTTACTAAGTTTTCCAATACCTGCTCATCCCTTAAAACTCTGTTACGCAATATTGAAAAGCATGGGTATCGTTGGCTATTGATAGGTGACTTCAATTGTGAAGTTCATAGCTCCTCCACTCGTGCCACCTTAGTTTTAGGTTTTTTGCCCATTAGTTACAGCATAGTATCCAAAGCTCTTAATTACAGTTATATTCATAATAGTGGTGCTGTGACAAATATTGATCATTGTATTTGCTCTACCGATGTTCCCTGTTCTGTCGTTAATGTTGACGAAGACGAACGTGATTTTGACACCTTCCCCTTTTGCTTACTGTGACATTAACCGCTGATCCATCTAATCATCCTTGTGCTGCTAATACAAAATGGTGTATGAAACGAGAGTGGAGCAAAGCAAATTGCCCTATATATATTTCTACCCTAACGGGTCTGTTGTCCTGTGTCGAGATCCCTTTTAATCTACTGTGCACGAGTGTTTTTTCACCACAATCCAGATTGCAACTGGATGTTTATCATCTTTACTTGGTTAGGTGCACTAAACAAGCTGAGAATGTGGCTGTTCCCCCTTGTCCGGGTTAAACTCAAAACTCGAAGTCCAATTTGGAAAGAAGCTCCGGGTCTTAAAGCCGTCAAAAATCATGCTAAACTCAGGCTTTGCATCTGGATTGTGTGTGGGCGGCCCTTGCGAGGCCAAGTGTTTGATATAAAAAGTAAGACAAAAGCGGAATTTAAACGGTATCTTCGTTTGGTTCGATATAATGGTGCTGAGTTCCCTAAAAGTGCAGTACAATGGAAAGAAGTCATTAATACATCTAAATTTGATTCATTAGGGACTAGTGATGTTATCCCAGATTCGTCTTGGCTTGGGCATTATAAAAGTATTTTTTGTAAGACTGAGTATAGTGTTCATTGTCATTTTCAGTGCTTAATTTCTAAATTTTTGCCACCAAAAGTTTTGCAACGTCATGTTATTGCCGTCTAAACTAAAAGTATTGTTAATTGTATGCTTAAACTTAAGTCTAAATCAAGTGATCTTGATGGGATTAGTGCTCACCATTTACGTTGTGATTGTCCGACACTAGTCGCACAGCTCCAGTTACTTTTTCAGTTCTGTTTATCTTTGTCAATGGTGCCTGATTCCTTCCTTTGCAGAACGGTCTCTTCGATTCTTAAACGCGGAAGAGACCCTTTTGATTGCAGTTCATATAGGCCTATCACTGTTGCTTGCAATATTAGTAAGGTTTTTTGAATATGTTCTGTTCCCATATATTAGTGAACGAACTGCGAAAGACTCTAACCAATTTGGATTTCAACCTCGTATTGGGTGTCAACATGCGCATAAGGTTTTAGCTTCAACTCTTTATGATGCCCAGTCTAAAGGTTATGAATTACATATTTGCGCTTTGGATTTATCTATAGCCTTCGAATTTATTTGCCATGCACAAATGTGGCACTCTTTGTCAGAGTTTGGAGTGAACCCTTCTGTCATACATGTACTTAAATTTTGGTATAGTAATTCGTTTCTTCGTTTTAAATCTGGTAAAGGGTACTGCGGTAATATACCAGTTCAATCTGGAGTACGGCAGGGTTGGGTGCTATCACCTTATCTATTTAATGCTTGCATTCAAAATGTGTTGTTAGGAATCAAGCCTTCGTATTTTATAATTTATCTGATGTGTCTTATATTGCGTATGCGGACGACCTGTTAGTTTTAAGCCGAACCAAGTCTATTTTGGCATTATCGGTGCAAAGTATTTCTATGATGTTTCGGGATGTTGGTCGGTTTTTTAATTTTGAAAAATGCAAATATTTAGTTTGTAATCCCAAATCATCTGCTCATAATTTGTCCTCTGGATCCTCAGTAATTCGCAATGTTGCGAGTTTACGGTGGTTAGGAATTAGTATTTGTTCTACACTCACTTTTTTGCGACTTCAAGTTTTGAGAGATGTAAAGAAAAGTTGAAGATCGGATATGCGAAAATTGTACCTCACCCTGCAATATATTCTAACCGATATATAGCTAAAATGTATTACACAGCTTGTAACCATTCTGTCTTGTTTTTAAGTGGAATGTATTTGTTATTGAATAAGAATGATTTGCGCCAGATTCGTATCGCTTATTTTAGATATTGCAAATTTTATTGTACCTTCCCACTTCATATCGTAATACACGTATTATTGAGAAGTATGGTGCTACCGACATTATCAAATCGTTTGAATTACTTAGTAATAATTTGACAAGAAATGCCTTTGTGTCCCTTGGCCCAAACCATAATATTAACCGTGTGTTTTTGTCAGTGATTAAGGTTTAAGTTATCTTTGTTTCTGTGTATTTGATTTTTTTCCTTTTTAGTGTACTTTATAGCGCTTGTTTTGTATAAAAGTGGGTTATAAATAAATTATTATTATTATTATTATTATACACAATACGGAAATTTCATTCAAAAAATTATGAAAAAATTTTAAGTAAGTAACAAACTCTTTCTTTAATTCACCTCTTGGATTCACAATACAGACATTTCATAAAAGAAATTATGAAAAATATTAAGCAAGTAACAGAGTCTCGTGAATTCGCCTCTTGGATACACAATACAGAAACATCATTCAAGAAAATATGAAAAAATTGTAAGTAAGTGACAAACTCCTTCTTGAATTCACCTCCTGGATACACAATACAAACATACTATTCAAGAAATTATGAAAAAACTGTAAGTAAGTAACGATCTCTATCTTGAATTCACCAATTGGGTACATAATACAGAAATTTCATTCAAGAAATTAAGAAAAAATTGTAAGCAAGTAACAAACTCTTTCTTGTATTCACCTCTTGGATACACAATACAAAAATTTCATTCAAGAAATTATAAAAAATTGTAACTATGTAAGAAACCCTTTCTTGAATTCGCCTCTTGGATACACAGCACATAAATTTCATTCAAGAAATTATGAAAAATTTTAAGTAAGTAACGAACTCTTTCCTGAATTTGCCTCTTGGGTACACAATACAGACATTTCGTTCAAGAAATTATAAGAAAATTGTAAGTAAGCGACAAACTCTTCCTTGAATTCACCTCTTGGATACACAATACGGAAATTTCATTCAAGAAATTATGAAAATTTTTTAAGTAAGTAACAAACTCTTTCTTCAATTCACCTCTTGGATTCACAATACAGACATTTCATAAAAGAAATTATAATAAAATGTACTTAAGTAACAAATTCTTTCTTGAATTCACCTCTTGGATACACAATACAGAAATTTCATTCAAGAAATTATGAAAAAATAGTAATTAAGTAACAGAGTCTCGTGAATTCGCCTCTTGGATACACAATACAGAAACATCATTCAAGAAAATATGAAAAAATTGTAAGTAAGTGACAAACTCCTTCTTGAATTCTTCTCTTGGATACACAATACAAACATATTATTCAAGAAATTATGAAAAAGTTGTAAGTAAGTAACGAACTCTTTGTTGAATTCACCTATTGGATACATAATACAGAAATTTCATTCAAGAAATTATTAAAAAATAGTAATTAAGAAACAAACTCTCGTGAATTCGCCTCTTGGATACACAATACAGAAACATCATTCAAGAAAATATGAAAAAATTGTAAGTAAGTGACAAACTCCTTCTTGAATTCACCTCTTGGATACACAATACAAACATATTATTCAAGAAATTATGAAAAAATTGTAAGTAAGTAACGATCTCTATCTTGAATTCACCAATTGGGTACATAATACAGAAATTTCATTCAAGAAATTATGAAAAAATTTTAAGCAAGTAGCAAAATCTTTCTTGAATTCACCTCTTGGATACACAACACGGAAATTTCATTCAAGAAACTATGAAAAATGTTTAAGTAAGTAACAAACTCTTTCCTGAATTCGCCTCTTTGGTACACAATACAGAAATTTCATTGCAGAAATTATTAAAAATTGCAAGTAAGTAAAAAACTCTTTCGTGAATTCACCTCTTGGATACACAATACAGAAATATCATTCAAGAAATTACGTAAAATTGTAAGTAAGTAACAAACTCCTTCTTGATTTCACATCTTGGATACACAATAAAGAAATTTTATTCAAGAAATTATGAAAAATATTAATTTTGTAACAAACTCTTTCATGAATTCACCTCTTGGATACACAATACGGAAATTTCATAGAAGAAATTATGAAAAAATTGTAAGTAACAAACTCTTTTTGAATTCACCTCTTGGATACACAGCACAAAGATTTCATTCAAGAAATTATGAAAAAATTGTAAGTAAGTAACCAACTCTTTCTTGAATTTACCTCTTGGATACACCATACAGAAATATCATTCAAGAATTTATGAAAAAAAATTATTTAAGTGACAAACTCCTTCTTGAATTCACCTCTTGGATACACATTACAGACATTTTATTCAAGAAATTATGAAAAAATTGTAAGTAAGTAACAAACTCTTTCTTGAATTTACCTCTTGGATACACAAATACAGAAATTTCATTCAAGAAATTATGAAAAGTCAGTAAGTCATGGCGTCACGTAAATCGTGGTAAGTTTTGGCGCCACGATAGGTGAACCTAAATGAACCCAACTTTTTGCATGTCTATCTCACTATGCCTTTGTTCTTGAGCTGGTGTGGTGCCATCTATAACTAAAGGTGAAAAGAGGGCAGCAGATGTGATAGTGAAAATATCCTTGTCAACTGTTTTCTACAGGACTTCTAGCGGCAGCAGCTTTTTCTGTATTGTGTAACCAAGAGGTGAATTAAATAAAGAGTTTATTACTTACAACTTTTTTTTATAGTTTCTTGAACGAAATTTCTGTATTGTGTATCCAAGAGGTGAATTCAAAAAAGAGTTTGTTACTTACTTACAATTTTTCATAATTTCTTGAATGAAATTTCTGTATTGTGTATCCAAGAGGTAATTCAATAAAGAGTTTATTACTTACAACTTTTTCATAATTTCTTGAATGAAATATCTGTTTTATGTATCCAAGAGGTGAATTCAAGAAAGAGTTTGTTACTTAATTACAATTTTTTCATTGTTTATTGAATAAAATTTCTGTATTGTGTATCCAAGAGGTGAATTCAAGAAAGAATTTGTTACTTACTTACAATTTTTCATTATTTCCTAAATGAAATTTCAGTATTGTGTATCTAAGAGGTGAATTCAAGAAAGAGTTTGTTACTTACTTACAATTTTTTCGCAATTTCTTGAATGAATTTTCTATAATTTGTACACAAGAGGTGAATTCAAGAATGAGTTTATTACTTACTTACAATTTATTCATAATTTCTTGAATGAAATTTATGTATTGTGCATACAAGAGGTGAATTCAAGAAAGAGCTTGAAACTTACCTACAATTTTTTCATAATTTTATGATTGAAATTTCTGTATTGTGTATCCAAGAGGTGAATTCAAGAAAGAGTTGGTAACTTACTTACAATTTTTAATAATTTTTTGAAAGAAATGTCTGTATTGTGTATCCAAGATGTGAATTCAAGAAATAGTTTTTTACTTACTTAAAATTTTTTCACAATTTCTTGAATGAATTTTCTGTAATTTGTATACAAGAGGTGAATTCAAGAATGAGTTTATTACTTACTTACAACTTTTCCATAATTTCTTGAATGAAATTCATGTATT
This sequence comes from Artemia sp. Qi Xiang Cuo, assembly GCF_049724085.1. Lineage (NCBI taxonomy): Eukaryota > Metazoa > Arthropoda > Branchiopoda > Anostraca > Artemiidae > Artemia > Artemia sp. Qi Xiang Cuo. The sequence goes on from NC_142812.1 coordinate 34,115,199, forward strand.
GTGCATACAAAATGTGAATTCAAGAAAGAGTTTGTTACTTACCTACGATTTTTTCATAATTTTATGATTGAAATTTCTCTATTGTGTATCCAAGATGTGAATTCAAGAAATAGTTTGTTAATTACTTACAATTTGTTCATGATTTCTTGGATAAAATCTCAGTACTGTGCATCCGAAAGGTGAATTCAAGAAGGAGTTTGTTACTTACTTACAATTTTTTCATAAAATCTTTAATGAAATTTCTGTATTGTGTATCCAAGAGGAGAATTCAAGAAAGAGTTTGTAACTTACTTACAATATTTTCCTAATTTCTCGAATAAAATGTATGTATTGTAAATCCAAGAGGTGAATTCAAGAAAGACTTGGTTACTTACTTACAATTTTTACATAATTTCTTGAATAAAATGTCTGTGTTGTGTATCCAAGAGGTGAATTCAAGAAGGAGTTTGTTACTTACTTACAATTTTTCATAATTTCTTTAATAAAATTTATGTATTGTGTATCCAAGAGGGGAGTTCAAGAAAGAGTTTCTTACTTACTTACTTGCAATTTTTTCAAAATTTCTTGAATGAAATTTCCGCATTGTGTATCCAAGAGGTGAATTCAAGAAAGAGTTTGTTACTTACTTACAAGTTTTCATAGTTTCTTGAATGAAATTTCTGTATTGTGTATCCAAGAGGAGTATTCAAGAAAGAAATTGTTACTTACTTACAATTTTTTCATAATTTTTTGAATGATATTTCTGTATTGTGTATCCAAGAGGCGAATTCCAAACAGATTGTGTTTATTACTTACACTTTTTTCATAATTTCTTGAATGAAATTTCTGTATTGTGCATCCTAGAGGCGAATTCAAGAAAGAGTTTGTTACTTAGTTACAATTTTTTCATAACTTCTTGAATAAAATGTCTGTATTGTGTATCCCAGAAGTGAATTCAAGGAGGATATTGTCTCTTACTTACAGTTTTTTCATAAATTCTTGAATGATATTTCTGTATTGTGTATCCAAGAGGTGAATTCAAGAAAGAGTTTGTTACTCACTTACAATTTTTCATAATTTCTTGAATGAAATGTCTGTACTGTGTATCCAAGAGGATGAATTCAAGAAAGAGTATATTACTTACTTACAATTTTTTCATAATTTCTTGAATGAAATTTCCGTATTGTGTATCCAAGAGGTGAATTTAAGAAAGAGTTTGTTGCTTACTTACAATTAACTCATAACTTCTTGAACAAAATGTCTGTATTGTGTATACAAGAGGTGAATTGAAGAAAGAGTTCGTTACTCACTTACAATTTTTTCGTAATTTCTTGAATGAAATGTCTGTATTGTGCATACAAGAGGTGAATTCAAGAAAGAGTTTTTTACTTACTTAAATTTTTTTCATAATTTCTTGAATGAAATTTCTGTATTGTGTATCCAAGAGGTGAATTCAAGAAAGAATTTGTTACTTACTTACAATTTTTTCATAATTTCTTGAATGAATAGAATTATTCTAAAATATAAAGACGGGGTAAGCTTAAATATATTTATTGCTTAAAAAAGTATTTTTTGAAAAAATACATATTTACATAAAAATAATACTTAAAGTTCACTGTTAAAAATCCAAAAACGAGGACCCCATGATATAGAATAGTTTTTACCATGTCTTATGCACTTATCGCGCTCAGGTATGTCCGTAGGTATCCACAGCGCGAAGAACCTAACTTCGTCTTCAGGATGGTGATAAGTCCCTTCAAATTTAGAGCACTTATATTTTTCTAGATTAAAAAATAGAATCCTAGGGTCACACTTTTGAAATAAAACTTTATCTGTAGGTACATTACCCTTAAAATATAGTGCTTCAACCCCAAAAAAGCTGCAAATTTCACTGACTTCTTCCTGGAAATTTTTCAGCTCTTGACCACTTTTATTATGTGGTTTAATCACTCTATCATAGAATCCCAGTCTGTTTATAGGGTCTACTGTAGTAGTCCACAAGCTTTTATCGTACTCAAACATATTATAGTTCATTATCTAATGATAACAGTCAATTTCTTCGAGTTCAATAGACAATAATAAAAATGAGCATTCAAATATAGCACCATAAGATGATTTTTTCAAACCGATAAATTCTGTGCCATATTGTCCTATCAACTGGAAGCTATTAATGTAGTATTTAAGTAGAGATGTACTTCATCAAACTCTTATACCTTAGCTGAAGGTTAAAAGAACTTATGGCTAGGAGGATGAGTCCTAAAACCACCTGAATTCATTATGGGGAGGAGTCATAAGACCCGTAGAATTCATTGTGGGAAGGAGTCATAAAACTCGCGGTATATATTGCATGCAAATGAAGCGTGGAAATTACAATTTTTTCATAATTTCTTGAATGAAATTTCTGTATTGTGTATCCAAGAGGAGTATTCAAGAAAAAGTTCGTTACTTACTTACAATTTTCTCATAATTTCTTGAATGAAATTTCTGTATTGTGTATCCAAGAAGCAAATTCATGAGAGAGTGTGTTACTTACTTACAATTTTTCATAATTTCCTGAATGAAATTTCTGTATTGTGTATCCAAGAGGAGAATTCAAGAAAGAGTTTGTTACTTACTTACAATTTTCTCATAACTTCTTGAATGAAATTTCTGTATTGTGTATCCTAGAAGCAAATTCATGAGAGAGTGTGTTACTTACTTACAATTTTTTCATAATTTCCTGAATGAAATTTCTGTATTGTGTATCCAAGAGATGAATTCAAGAAAGAGTTTGTTACTTACTTACAATTTTTTCATAATTTCTTGAATGAAATTTCTGCTTTCTGTTTCCAAGAGGTGAATTTAATACAGAGTTTGTTACTTACTTACAATGTTTTCATAGTTTCTTGAATAAAAATTTCTGTATTGTGTATCCAAGAGATGAATTCAAGAAAGAGTTTCTTACTTTGACAAACACACACAGAGACGACGCACACATAGAGACAACAAACCCAATCACGACACACACACAGAGACGACACACACACAGAGACGACACAAACACAGAGAAGACACGCACACAGAGAGACGACACACACACCGAGACGACACACAAATAGAGACGACACACACAAAGAGATGACAAACACACAGAGACAACACAGGCACAGAGACGACGCAGACACAAAGACGACACAAACATGGAGACGACACACGCAAAGAGACGACACACACAGAGAGACGACACACACTTGGAGACGACATATACAAACAGAGAAGACACACACACACACAGACAACACACACAGAGATGAAACACACACACAGAGACGATACACACACAGAGACAAGACACACACAGAGAGACATAACACACACACTCACAGAAGACACACTCAGAGCTACGATACACACACAGAGACAATACACACACAGAGACGACACACACAGACAGAGACGACACATACACAGAGATGAAGCACACACAGATATTCTCATTTTGAAGTCGGAAAATATTAAATGTGAATTTTTTATGTTTTAAGTATGTTTCATGTCATTCTAAGACATGTAAAAGATAAGTTGAAAAAAAAAACATTATCATGTTAAGAAAAAAAGAGGAAGGGGGCCCCTTGGAGGTTGGGGAGAGGGTACCCTTGGAGGTTGAGGTCGTTGGTGGTTAGGGTCATTGTTGGTTGCGGTCCTTGATGGTTCAAACCCATAATCATCTCACTAGTTGATTTCTAAGGATTTCTGAGGATTGTTCTGAATTTCTTAATTAAAATTCTTTTCTTTGCATCTACATCTTTATTAGTATCAACTTTTAAGTATACTACAATGTTAAAGAATATTTTATATTGATAACACTACTCAAATGGTACTTGTGTATTATACAGAACACAGCCAAGAATTAAAGCTAAGTCAAGTCCCATGATCACCTAGTCATCGTTAACCATTTCCATAGATTGATACATATGATTTCATTCTAACATTTATGTTACATTGCATAAGACTTACCACTCCTTCAGGCTTACCTTAACTGGTAAGCACTTTAACCCTTTTAGCAATTTCATAAAATCCAATTAAAATAATTCTTGAACTCTGTTTCGCCCCTATTATTCAATCACTAATTAAGATCATTCAGAGCAGAGTTATGCCAATGGAATACCTTTTTCACAAATTGAATTAGCTTTACGCAAATGATACAGCTTTTTGATATATGTAATAATGTATGCAATCATTAAACCTTGCTATGAGTCTATTACACGCTCAGCTTTGCTGTTAACCTCAGAAACCTGTCTGGCATGGGAATCTATCTTTGTAACTGCAGAAACTGGTCTGACGAATTTTGTACAGTTGCTAGTAATTAATAGTGGTCCAGAAAATGGGTGTTGACACAAAAACCTGTATAGTTGCATGCAGGCCCATGAACATAGTATGTCACCGACTGGTAAGTCTTGTCCCCTTGAAATTATACACATATTCTTGTCCCCGTCCTTGTCCCCGCCGCGCCTTTATATAGCACACTACTAAACTGGCACTAGAACTTTTAATTTTCGTCTGAATGAGCCCTCCCGCGATATTCTAGGACCACTCGATACGATCACCCATGGGGAAAAAAATAAACACGCATCCGTGTTCTTTCTTCTGGCAAAAAATACAAAATACATAATTCAACATTTTTTGCGGATAAGAGCTCTGCACTATGGTTCTATGATACGCTGAATCTGATGGTGTTATTTTCATTGAGGTCCTTGTGTGATTTTCATTGAGGACTTTTAGGGGCCCCCCCTTATTCGAAAATAAGGCCATTATCTCAGGCACGTAACTTTTGATGGGTAAAACAAAACTTAATGAAACAGGAAACTATTGGTATCAAAATTCTGTTTTTTTAGAGTTTCGGTTACTATTCAGTAATTGAGAACTGTTTGAAATGTCTGTTATTTTTAAGTGTGATTTGCTTTGTAAAAAAGAAGAAATTGGATTTGAGGGGACGGGGGACTCAAAAGGTCCATTGACCCACTTTGCACCTGCTAATAATGCTAATCAGAATTCTTTGCATGATCTCTGTTCAAAAAGGTGCAGCTTGTCTACTTTTTTACTAAAAAATAAGCGTGAGATTGGAATTTGGGGGGTGGGGGGCTAGTAGAGTGGCCACAATTCCACTCAGGTCCTTCGGTCACACAAACTGAAAATCCTAGCATGATTCTGATTTAATAAAGACGTGTTATGCTTATCTTTTTTTTCTAAAAATCTGGCAGTAAGAGTTGTGGCGGAGAGGGGTGGAGGGCAATTAATCCAATTTACCACTTTAGTCATTCAAATGGAAAACATTGGATGATTTTGCTTAAAAAAAGAAGGATTATTCCAACATTTCTGCCAAAAAGTCGAAATAGAAGAGATTTGGGTGACCGAAGGGCCATAGGCTTTTTTGCGCCTTTTTTAGCTTATTTTTTTCTAGCAAAATAGGACTTAGCTCGTTTTTGAGGTGACCCATTATCCATTCTCTATTCCCTTGTGTATTATAGCTATGAAGTTGTTGATACCTTGAAAATTTCCGAAGCTTGCATCTCACGAAGAATGTTTTTTTTTGTGTGGAAAAAAGGCTACATTCGCCAACACTTTCATTCGCCAAAACTTCAATGACTAGTGATCGGCGCCCCTCGAGGAAATTATAGCCTAGTAAACGACACAGCATTCGCACGGGATTCTGACTAATGGACAATTCTTCTGGGCTTGGTATGTTTTGATGGGCGTCCTTGGGCTGAAAAACCTCTTCCTAGGGTAAATAAAAATATTATGAAAACCTCTTCATAATATTTGTAGGCATGAATATATAAAGAGTCGGAGGTAATAGGCTTAAGACTGTCTGTGCAGGATTTCGACTCTTGTTGATAGAAGAGCATCGCCAAGTGCTGAAAACCATGTTGTGACCAAGATGGGCCCAGGATTGCACAAAGTCTCCATTCATGGAGATCCCAGGGACTTCTTGCTGTCCGCTTCTAAGCCGGCTTAAGCACTTCGGTGTAGACTTGAGAAGATATGTGATCCCCGTCCTGCACTGGTATCCGGTATCATTGCTTTTCCTGACGCGATAATAATTTCACTGATTTAAAGAATATGAAAATTGGAACTTGGAATATTACGACATTAAAAATGACTATCGTATCGACATTTTGACTGACGAATTCAGACGATTTGAACTGGATTTATTAGGAGTTTCAGAAACTCATATCCCAGGGGTTGAAGCATGAAATTAGGTAATATAGAATTTGTTTACTCAGGCAGGAAGGATAGGGTACATAGACAGGGAGTAGGGCTCATGATGAATAAGGAAGCTACTAAGTCTTGTTTAGGCTGGGAAGGTATTAATAATAGAATACTAATTGCTCATTTTATGACTAGAAAGTTCAGGGTATCAGTTATAGTAGTATACGCCCCTGTAGAACCGACTGACGGAGATACTAGTGACTCAGATGAATTTTACTTACAGTTACAGGAGCAAATAGACAAGGTCCCAGGTAGAAATATGATGTTATTACTGGGAGATTTTAACGCCCAGGTTGGTAGAAATACGGATAGATGGTATCCCAGCCTAGGTAATTTTGGTGTAGGAAAAGAAAACAGTAATGGATACAGACTTTTGCAATTTTGTAGGTATAACAATCCAGCTTTAACCAATACGGTATTTGGCCATACAATGGTTCATAAGTTAACATGGTATTCACATGATGGTAAGACAGCAAACCTTATTGATTATGCTATAGTAAACCGAAGACTGGCAGGATCAATACAAGATACTAGGGTATATAGGAGTACTGCTATTGATGTTAAAAGTAAAGATCACCATCTAGTAGTGTCAAGGGTTAATTTAAAACTGAAATATCGGAAGGGTAACTACCTCCCGGGAGGTTATGATGTTGGTAGACTCCAGGATGAGAATTTGAGAGAAACTTTCTAGGAAAAGCTGAATACTAAACTTTAGAGTTTAAAATTTGATAATGTGGAAGATGTTTGAAATAATTATAGGGAAATAATCTTTGAATTTGCGGAAGGTGTCCTTGGGAAGAAAACTAGAACTATAGCTAAACATATTAGTGAAAAAGCTTTATATTTAATAGAACGGGGAAAGGACTTGTAAAAGAATTATCTGAGTGATAAATCGTATGAAAACAAAAGAAATGTAAAGAAAGTGGAGAAAGCATTAAAATATGAACTACGGAGATGTGAAGAGGAGGCCATGGATAAAATTAACGAGGATCTGGAAGATGCAGCTAGATGACATAATAGTAAAATATTGTACTGGCACTTTAACAAATTGAGAGGGAGTAGTCAATCCGGACTTGTCCCAGTTAAAGATAGGAATGTGGTCGCAATTAGCGATAAGGAAAAAACTAAAGAGAGACGGGCCGAACATTTTGAGAATTTGCTTAACCGAGATAGAGTTGCTGTAAAAAATGTAGAGAAAAATGAAAAAGTTGGTGATACCTTGGATGGGAGGGAAGATTTGTTTTATGAGGAGGAATTAGCAACAGTACTAAAATGATCAAATACTAATAAGACTCCTGGTGCTGATAGTGTGTTAAATGAGTATCTCAAATATGGTAACTTAGTGATTAGAAATAATCTATTGAAGACTATGAACATGATTTTTGAAAAAGAGGAAGTACCAGACAATTTTAGGAAAACCTTAATAAAGCCACTTTATAAGACAGGTGATAAAACTGAGTGTGGTAATTATTGAGGCATTAGTCTGGTCTCGGTAGGTAGCAAATTGCTTTGTAATATGATACTTTTTTAGACTGAGAGATGCCGTAGACAAAGTTTTAAGAGAAGAGCAGTGCGGTTTTAGAAATGGTAGAGGATGTGTCGACCAAATTTTCACTCTTAGGCTAATAATTGAGAAGTGCCTGAGTTTTCAAACACCTTTGGTCCTCAGTTTTATATATTACGAGCTAGTATTCGAGTCCGTTGATATAAGAGTTTTAGTAAAGGTCTTATTTTTGTATGATTTACCAGACAAATGAATAAAAATGAATAGTGCTAAGTACGAGAATAACACTGCTGTGGTTAAGGTAGGAAAAGAAGTTGGCAGCTGGTTTTGTATTAAATCAGGAGTTAAGCAGGGTTGTGTTCTATCCCCCTTTATATGCATTATTTTGATGGACTTTGTTTTAAGGAGCACAGGAAAGGCAATGGGAGACCACGGAATCCAATGGGGAGGAAAAAGTCTCCTGGACTTGGATTATGCTGATGATTTAAGCATCCGAGATGAAAGTGTGAGTAAAATGAATGAAGTTTTAGATGTTTTGCGAGCTCAGGGTGCTAGAATTGGTTTGAAAATTAATGTTAGGAAGACTAAATCACTAAGGCTAGGAATAAGTGAAGATGAAAAGGTGATGTTGGGTAATGAAAAGATTGATCAGGTGGGCAGCTTCACTTATCTTGGTAGTATTATTAGTAGGGATGTTGGGAGCAGTGAAAATGTAAAGTGTAGAATAGTCAGGGCTCAGGTTTTTTTTTCATAGTTAAAAAAAGTTTGGAAGGATAGGAAGATTAGTATGCAAACCAACGGTAGAATATTAGAAGCTACAGTGATGACAGTGGTCAAATATGGCTCTGAAGCATGGACGCTCCGAAAAGCGGATGAAGATTTGCTAGATGTTTTCCAGAGAAATTGCTTAAGGATTGTTCTGGGTACTCGGCTGACTGACCGTGTTTCAAACAATAGGCTATACGAAAAATGTGGTTCAATACCGCTCTCTAGGGCTATAATGAAAGAAAGGTTGAGGTGGTTAGGGCACGTAGTGCGGATGAAGGATGACAGATTGCCGAAGATTGTTCTTTTCGGCCAACCATCTAGGGCTAAACGGAAAGCAGGTCGTCCCCGTCTGGGGTGGGAGGACGTCATAAAGAAATATTTAAAGGAAATGGGAACTTCGTGGGCGGGTGTAAAAAGGGAGGCTTTGAATAGATTGGGGTGGCGGAGGAGCGAGCGTAGCTGTGTTGGCCTCAGGTGGCTTGTTGCTGCGGTATAATATTTTTTTATTTTTCTAACTTTGAAACTGCTGTCAGCTTCTTCGCTCCATAAACGGAGCTTTCGACTCGAAAACAAAAACATGGCTCGTTGAAATGAATGCTTGACTAAACAGCTTCAGTCCTCTTTGACATCAAACAGTTCGTGGTAACGAACTATAAGTAAGCAACGACCCGGCTCAATAGTAACTGAAACTCTAAAAAACAGAATTTTGATACCAATAGATACATAAAAAAAAATCATATTTTAATGCAGATTTCAAATATATATGTTTCATCAAGTTTAGTCTTACCTATCAACAGTTACATGCCTGAAAAAATTTGCCTGATTTTCGTAAAATGGGGAAACAAACCCTAAAAGCAATAGAATCTTAATGAAAATCATACCATCAGGTTAAGCGTATCAGAAAACCCTACTGAAGAGGTTTCAAGCTCCTATATACAAAAATGTGGAATTTTGTATTTTTGCCAGAAGAAAGATCACGGATGCGTGTTTGTTTTTTTTTTTTTTTTTTCCAGGGTGATTGTATCAACCCAGTGGTCCTAGAATATCGTGGGAGGGCTCATTCGAACAAAATTAAAATTTCTATTGCTCTTTTTAAGTGACCAAAAAAATGGAGGGCAACAAGGCCCCCTCCCACGCTCATTTTTTTCCCAAAGTCACCCGATCAAAATTTTGAGATAGCTATTTTGTTCAGCTTGGTCGAAAATATAATAACTATGTCTTTTAGGATGACTTAATCCCCCAAAGTCCCCGGGGGAAGGGCTGAAAGCTATGTACTTTACCCAGTGTTTACATCACAGTTTATATAATTATCTATATGAACTGTATTATATGAATACAGATAATTATATGAACTGTGGCTTACATATAGTATTGGTTATTGGGAAGTATACAGACGTTTTCAGGGGGGATTTTTTCTGGTTTTGGGGTGATGGGGGGTCGGGGGTTATGTGAGAGGATCTTTCCATGGAGGAAGTTTTCATAGGGGAAGGGACATTGCTATGAAAGGGGCGCCAGGTTTCCCAGCATTATTTAAAAAAAACGATCAGAAATTAAATTAAAAAGAAGTTTTTCAACTGAAAGTAAGGAGTAACATCAAAACTTAAAACGAACAGAAATTATTGCGTATATGATTGGGTTTTTGGGAACTTTCTTTGAATTTATCTTTAAAAAATGATTTCCAACGAATGAAGTTTTACAAGGAAAAGTAAGGAGCAATATTAAGACCTAAAACGTCAAATAATACAGAAACACAAAACTAGCAGGGATTAATACGAGTAAATAAATGCATCCCAAGACAGACATAAGTTAAAATGGGAGGGGTAGTATTTCCCTCTTGAAAAATCATTGGGAAAATTCCCCCCGAATGAAAAATTCTCCATACGTTAGATTGAGCAGTCTCAGAGAAAATACAAAATAAATATCTCAAAATGTCAACCCGATGTCCTAAGGGACAGCAAATGGACCATACATCAAAAACGGTTCCAGGACAGGGGTTAGTTGGCCTCTAATCACTTTCGACTTTAAAAAGAGAACTAAATCTCTTAATTTCCAATCAAGTGAGCATCCTCCAAAGTTCATACGACCACAAGGGGGGATTAGGGATGAGGAGGGGGAGCCCCCCTCCTTTGCGGAATACATTCTGCTGCTTTTGGTGTTTAATTTTATTCTTTAATATCTTATTAACAGCGTAAACAAAAAATATTCCCGGAAATCAGGAGGGATTATATATCAATTTCTGCCTCCACCTCCCTTTCCTTAGAACTAATTATGTATTCATATGAAAGCTCAATGAGAGTTAGAATATTTTCATATTAAAATGCACTCTTTGAGGCGCCTGCTCCTCCCCCTAAATAAGTGTCATTTTGGAACCAGTTTCCACATATTTCTAAATTAGACAAAAAAGGTGTCCCTTTAAAGTAGTATTTGTAAATCTTTGATAAAATTGTGATATCCTTGATCTTGACGAAAAACAAAACTTTAGAAATACAAAATCGGTTCCAGTTAAGAATTCTAAGCTACCAGGTTTCAAAATCGCACTGCTTTAGTAAGTATTAAACTTAAAAAAAAAAAAAAAAAAAAAAAAAAAAAAAAAAAAAAACTTGTTCTTGCTTCATAGTCATTGAGACTGTTTTCCCCACTATGGTACTTACGTGTTGTACCGGCCACACCAAAGAAGTGAAGTTAGGTTAATCCTAATGAAATATACGTAAATATGATGAAAACATAATTTTTTAGTAACAAAACTATGGAAAATTTAACAGAAAATTATGGAAAGCAGGCCACCCAGAACGCATTATATCAAATACCTAACCTAACCACCTCTATAGGCCATATTAGATATTTAATTTAAACATGTCTGCATAGTACTTTATCTCGCTTAGGCTAAGCTGATTATCTCCAAGCGGACACAGAAAACCGGCTTCGTTACAGTTCAAGAACAAAGTGTGGTCGCTATAACACGTAAGTACACCGACTATTTCACTCTTTGTGTTCACTATCACATGTGTTTCTCGCCTTTTAGCTACAACGTGTCAAAAAAGAGTTGGAGACACCTTACGCACAAGGCGCGTGTGTCTCTGCATTGACGGTGATGCTGCGGTATGTGTTATGCGTGAAGATTCCAGCAAAGAGGCGGTTAGTTAGTTTCTGGAACGGTAATGAGATACAAGTAAAAGTACTCTGAAGTGCTGACACGATGGTGATGCACATAATTACATTTATAGGATTATTTGGTTGTTCAATTGCGGTGCAGCACGATTTTGGTAAGCAACTGCAAAGCTGACGATTTGGGTTGGGCGTAAGAAAAGGGAAACCTCACTGTTATAGGGAAATATAGTTTAGCAGATTTTTACTAACTCGGATAGCTGTTGAAGTAGGCAAATGAAACTTTTATGGTCAGATAAAATCAGCCTTCATAACTCCAAAACTTCAGTATTTGGACGGCCTTAAACATTATATCTGAAAATCATCTTAAACATCATAAAAAAACACACTTCATTCTTTATAGATTGGCCAAATAAAGACTAGCCAAATTAAAGAATTGTTCAAATTAAAGATTGACTTAAGGGTAACACGGGAGAGCTATGACTCCTCTAAAGTAATATGTTTATAAAATAAAAGTAGTACCATTACATTCCTTCTCTTATGCTCTTTTCAAATATTATGACTGCTTTCCTAAAAGTGCAAACATCCCCACCCCCTTGATCAGGAGCGTCTTTTTTTGGAGGGGGCAGTTGCCCTCCAATAATTTGGAGGAAAAAATATTATGCAGCCCACGCCCCTTGACTATCTGGATATGAACCCCTCTTGGCCCCCCCAATAAAAATGCTAGAGACTCGCCCCTGTCCTTGATGGTCCCATGTGCAGCCCAAATAATATATTTCTCTGCTGTTTTAAATCTCGTGATGCCTCATGTTTGTTTGTTAAAAGGAGTGTCAGGCATTCTAAGCCTAATAAAATCCAGTTTCGCCTGAGAAAAGAGAACCATGATAATCTCATTTATAGGAACATGCTCCGCATTGTAAAGTAAGAATTCCTTTGGGTACTTCCATATTAGCCAGTATAGGCCTACACTCGAGAATCTGGATCTGCAAGATCAAAGGCCGTACCCAGTGGGGGCAGGGGGGTTTGAACCTCCCCCGCCCCCCCGAAATGATTGTCGGGCTCGTAAAAACGTAACAAAATTGGATATAAACAAATTTTGCATGCTTTTTTTTGAGGATTTTTTTGTGTAACCCCCCCCCCAGAAACTTTTTTAGTAAAACCCCCTCCGAAAAAAATCCTGGGCACGGCCTTGGCAAGATCGGACAATAACCGGGTTATAGCTGTCTGTATTCGGAGACAATTAGCTTAGGCTCAGTTGAAACCTACGTTGTAGGTAAATTTTAATTAAATATTTATTATATTTGCACTTTCCTGAAATTGATTTGTATTTCACCCAGTGAGGTCATATAATCAATGGGCCTATTAGCTACAAGGCTAAAAACACAAAATCACCTTAAAAATCAAGACCACTGGAAAGAACGTATGAAAATAAATTTCAACTCGGTCCCCAAAACTGCTCCTGAGATAGTGCATGATAACCTGGGCACACATTGTCTCTTTGGTATTGCTGGGAATAGATCCTAGTGCAACACATTCTTAATAGCCTATAAACTAAAATATGCAGTCCCTATACCTTCGTCTCATCTCTGAAGTAAAGGTTCAAGGTCCACTTCCCCCCTCCCCCGTACTTCCAGAAAACCACAATTTGATCCCCAAAGCAGTTGCCAGAATATTGTAGTTTCGCCGCTTTAATTTTCTGGCAACACATGCTTGTCTTTTGATTTGCGTAGCTACTTAATCGTGATTAGATTACGTGTCACACAGAGACATAACACTTTTAGCCGCTCCCAACACAAAATTTTGAAGTCTCCTTGTCTCTTTCCCCACACTACCTGAAAGTTTCAACTGTATTCCCGTAAATATTCCTGAGTTATTGCAGATATGTAACTTTGATAGCACGGAAACGCATAATGTCTTTAGATTTGTCTTTACCCCTCCCCCCAACAAAAATTTGAGGTCTGTTTGATCCCCTCAACACCCCCTGGAATTTTCAATTCGATCTTCCAAGTTGCTCTTGAGATATTAGAAATACCCTTTATTTGGACCTGGGTTCCTGTAATATCTTTCAAATTTTGTCGCTTCTTCTCCATGAATTGATTATAGGGGCTTAAAGTGTCAACTTTTAGGCAGATTTGATTGAAACAAAATGTGTTTATCACTTCTCTGTCCCCTCCTGCAAGTTTAAGTTCAACTTTGAAGTGCCGCTTTTATTGCAAAAATGCTCTGGTGGATTGAAGACATATTTCAATCCTTTTCTCCGCCCCCAGCACAAAATTTGAAGTTCTCTTGGTTCCCCCTCTCCCTTGCTTTCCCTAACAGTGCCTAAAATTTTCAACTCCATCCCCCAAGCCGTTCTTGGTCTAATGCGGATTTTCTATTTCGATGACTTAGGTACGCATATTACCTTCCAATTTACCTCAGCCCTCTCTCCCAAGTCGAAATTTGAAGTCCACTGTATTTCTTCTAACTCCTCATTCTTGAATATTGCAAAAGAATATGAGAGTTCGGATTCACCTAGCGTCTTTTTATTTACTCAACCAAGAATAGACAGAGCCGCCTTTTCTACTTACGCATAAAAAAAATTGAATTTCTCAGCTATCAGTGAATATTGGGTATTTTACATAATTTAGGGCCATGGCCCCAGGGAGTTCTGAAAATGATGTTGAGCCCAGAGCCATACTTAGCAAAGTCTTTGACATTTCTGACCAAAATGACTATCTCAACATTTTGACCTGCTCTTATAGGGGTTACGCTGGGCCGTGTGGTAGCAAATGGCACGTGAGAGAAGCTAGTTGCCCTCGATTCATTCTTGGCCCTTAAAATAGAAACTATAGCTTTAATTTATGAGCCTGATTGTAAGTTTCTACGACCAGCTGGGTCATTACGAAGGGGCCGGGGAAAATCCTTTTCTTCCTTTTTCTGGGCCTTTTTTTTACCTCTTTTCAGGGGGAATAATTTTTTCTGTTTTTTCTTCTGCTCGGAGTTCCCCATAGCCTACGGACTTAAGGATATAAGTTTGGAGCCGATCGGGACGAGTGTTTTTCTTACAATTGTTTGTACCTTAATTTTTGGTGAAGGGAAGTATGCTCCGAAAGAATTTTTCTTTCATTAGGTTCCTCTAGACCCAAAGACATGCAACTAGAAGTTTCAAACTCATCAGGGACAAAAATCTATTGACAATTTTTCTGATCCTCTAATCTTTCCCTCCTAAAATAATTTTTTTTTATCCTTTTGAGCCAGGGATATTGTCCCTGAAAGTTTCGAGCTGCCTGACACCTAAGATAATATTTATAAACCGAACCATAAACAGTTAACAATCAGCGAATTTACAGCTCTTGTGTCAGGAGCTGCGGGGGTAATATCTTTCCTGAATGCATATTTATTGGACCTTTCGACTATTTTGAACAAAATTTCTATTTCAAAATTTTGATCGATTAACAAAGGGAGGGGGATACTGGGTGGGGTGAGGCTATAAAAAAGGGACAAGGAAGGGGATTGGATGCCCTTTAATCACATTTCACTTTTGAAAAGGGCACTAGAACTGTCAATTTTCAATCGACTGATTCTCCTCCCAAGTTTCGATCACTTCAATACAGAGAGGTCTAGAAAAAATGTACATGCAAGTGACTTTGGTGTTTATTTAGGCAGATTTAAAGCACTGCTTCTGTCAATTGGTCTCGGTACAAGTTGTCACGGAAATGACAGTACGCATGAATAAAGTCAAATTTAGCGAAAAAAAAAACCGTTATGAAATACTTGCATCTGGTTGCATCAATCGCATATATTTCAATAATTCGCCCTTTTCATTTATAGCTGTTAATATGAAGGATTTGAAGGTTTTCACATACAGATCGACTTTTTTTCAAAAATGTATCTTATTTTTCATACCCTGATTTTGATCACCTATTTAATTTACTTTTTCCCTGTCTCTCTAGTCGTGATAGCCTATGTATCTTTTAGAATGTAGTAAAATGAGGCTTTTAGTTTTTAAGTTTTAGTCCAGACGAGTTCATTTCCTGCGAGGTTGTTAAAATACCATGATGTATCATGGTTGACTAAAAGGCAAAATGTCAACTTTGCTAAATACGGATTGGTTTTAAAATCTCAATGGATAGCTGCAAATATTTGTATGCGTAAGTAAAAATTAAACCAGTAGAAAAGCTATGAAGTCAAATAAAAGTTAGATTTTATCCGTAGTTTCGTAACTATAATAGCCTTTTTATTAGACCCAGGGTGTATTAAACTAAGTCTCAGATCTTAATCGCGTACGTATTAGTGCATATAACATTAAGCTTTTCTAAATGCCACCAAGATCGAAGAATTTTATTATCTGATTTCAAATTCAATCTCTTTTATATGTTTCCAAATTTTCGTTTATAGGTTAAGAAGGAAACTTCACACAGAGCTTTGACATTTTTGGTAATTTGCAGACTTTTATTTCTTGTTCTTTTTCTGGGAAAAGGTCCCTTCCAAATAAGTTAGCTTATTTTTAACAACTTGAATAAAGATGTACTTTAAGGGGTGATACTGCTGAGTTTGAATTGCCCCACTCCCTAGACTTACAAAAAATTATATAGAAATATATGTTGGTCGAATAATGAATGACTGAAAAAATGCCCAAAAGTGATCTTGCCCGTAGTCTAACTTATTCAAAATGGCTTGAACCTCTACCTCCGAATTAAGATCATGGATCCATTCCCGCATGAGTACACTCGACAAAACAAGTGCTTGATTATCATTCCCAAAAGTGGTGTATTAAGTCACTTCTACTAATATTTTCTAATATTGACAAAGAGATTAGTGGTCAATTTTTTTCGTTTTTTTTAAAGTTGA
Source organism: Artemia sp. Qi Xiang Cuo (assembly GCF_049724085.1). Taxonomy (NCBI): domain Eukaryota; kingdom Metazoa; phylum Arthropoda; class Branchiopoda; order Anostraca; family Artemiidae; genus Artemia; species Artemia sp. Qi Xiang Cuo. The sequence continues at coordinate 34,131,634 of NC_142812.1, forward strand.
ATGAACTAATTTCCTTAGAGATTATTCTTTAATTAAAATATGTATTTTCACTTCAATTGAGAAGAGAGCAATTAATGAAGGAATATTTCTATGGGGCTTCCCACTCTTCCCCAACTGGGAAGTTGTGTTGATGAGGAACTGTGAATTAGGAACCAGTTTATTGACTTTTTCCAAAAATTAAAAATGTAAACCAGCCAGTCGACCACATAAAGGCCATAAATCTTTTATAAGGCCATAATTATAAGAATATGAAGGTCATAAATCCTTTAAAAACGATATATAATTATTAAGATGTTTCTGAATCTTGTGCTGAAGGTTGCTTGATTAAAATTTGTAATTCCTGATTATTCAGTTTCTGGAAATATTCTTTTGTTTTTTCGGCTTCAGAGGGTAGTCGAGGAGTCTGTCACGCTGTTCCTTAGTAGAAAAGGTGTGTTATCCCTAACTTGGAAAATAATTACAAATAACTAACAGCATAGGCTACTATAGATGCTTTCCCTACCAAAGCTAATTTCTTTAAAAGGGGTGGTAATCTGAGCTACGTCTTCTGAACTAAGTAGGAGGTATTAGCCTCGTTTTTCATCTCTTAGCGTCTCATTTCGTCGTTTTCCGTATATTTGCTCCCTCTGTGAAGACGATATTGTTTGATCTTTTTTTGAATCTACTTCTCCGCTTTCTCTTCAGAAAAAACAGGATGGGTGATCAAAGATCTCTTTAATTTTTAATATGCGTAAAAAAGGCAAAAAAATAAGATTTCTAGTCGAATATCTCTGTGAAAGGACACACAAATGACGATTAACTCAAAACTAAGTGGAATTTCTTTTTACAGATTTTACATTTATTTTACCGCCTCCAATGTACTTTTGTTCCCAGCATCACTTGCATACACATGTTTTTTTTTCTACTCATGATCCTTCTTCAGGTGTTGAAAATTCTTTGGGCTCTTGAGTCATGCAGATTTGAAATCCTTGCCCAATTCTAATTTCAACAAGGTTTGAGACGCCTACCAATTGTTTAAAATGGGGATGAGATGATTACACTGGCCCAAGGCTAAATTTGAGCCCTTCAAATATAAAAATTGAAAACCTTTTATTATTCTGATTTGAACAAGAAGTAATATGTTCACCTTGTATAAAAAGGAATCAGTTGAGCCTATGTATTATAGGGGCTGTCCCATAATTTTGGGTCCTTACCTCTGGTGCTTGCCCTTACCTGGGCCCTCCGGTTTACATGCATGAGTTAAAATGCTTTTCTTAATGGAAAAAATAGACCTCTGCTAAGAACAATTTAAAAAATAGCAGCAAACTAGTATGTATCGTAGATGAGTATGGTAGATGGTAGAGGGCTTCATTAGAATTCTTTTTGGTAAAAGTTTCGGTTTGATCAATGTCCCCTTTTAAGCCTATTAAAGTAGTCAGTGAATCAATTGACAGCAAATGCAGCATTATATACTCAACCTTGAAATGAAAAGCAAATATTTGCAAATTCAAATTTTACAAATCTAGGTTTAAACTCTAACTGACTTAAATGTCAAGCTCTCCCTTGGGAAAGTTCAGTGGTGTCAATTGTGGGGGGATTAAGGGGCGTATTTGCCCTCTAAATTTTGGTATCCCCCCTTGATTTAGAACATAGCTTTTTTTTGGAGGAGGACCTATTTCCATTTAAACATGCCAATTTTGTTTCTGCACTTAAAAATGAAAAAACAAAAAAATTGTCGTTTAGATTCCGAAAAATACAGCCCCCCCCCCGTCTGAATTTTCGCGAATTAACGCTATTGGGAAAATTATCTCAAATCACCTGGAAATCTATTCTCTTCCTTTTTAATTTTAAATCTTGCCAAAAACTACTTCAATTCTACCCATTATTACTTTTTTTAATTGTTATTTTAACAAGCTTAAAATCAAAGTATAAAAAAGAAGCAGAACAATGATCTAAAATTTGCCTTTGCGGGTGTTATAAATTCATAAACACATTCATAATACCTTCATTTAGTAAAAACCGACGAGTCTGTTTGCCTGTATTAGGTATGCGAGAGCACACATAATCCTAATACATAGATAAATCAAAGCTAAAGTTAAAAATGTATTCATAGTCTTTCCAAACAACTATTTCAGAAAGTACAGCATGTCCTTTCTTTTTGTTAGGGGCACCATAAAAGCGATGATTTATCCCTTACTTAAATCTTTTCAATCATTATTCGCGGTAGTTGACTTATTTTTCCGGTTCCTTGACTTTTAGTGGTTTTTCGCTTGGCTATTGGCGTATATTATTGATTTTTTCCTAATTAGGCCAAAAGCAGAATTTCACTTATAAATATTTCCTTTTACTTAATTAAATATGTCAAAAAAGTCGTGACTGCGTGTTTTATTCAATGACTTCTAAAAAAGAGACTCCCAGAAATGTTAGTAATTAATAAATGTATTTTTATACAGCATGGATTAAGGCTTAGACGGTGACCGATATTAGTCAGAAGTCCATAATGTTAAAAGATCAAAATTCTACAGAAGAGCATTTTTGCTTAAAAAGAATGAAAAATTAGACTCTATTTTCTGAAACGATCATAATCGTTATCATATCATGTTCAGAAACGATCAGACTATAAAAGCTCTCCTGTCGCTCATGGAGTCTTCTAAACAAATCAGTTAACAAAAGTGTCAATCAATGAAAAAATAGACTAATGGAGAAATATATCTTCAAGATCAAAACCCTTTGTTCGAGCACCATCAGTATATGCCATCAGTATAAATCTTTTTCTTTTAAATTAACGTTAGCAAAGAAATAACTATTTGTATTCTGTAATAACATTCGTATATTTACGAACATTAATTTTCGGGGCGAATCCGGGAAAACAAAGTTTTGGGGGTGAGGGAAAATTCGGGGGAAGTTGGAAAATTTGGCGATGATGGAAACACTAATATATACATATATTATATATATATATATATATATATATATATATATATATATATATATATATATATATATATATATATATATATATATATATATATATATATATATATATATATATATATATATATATATATATATATGTGTGTGTCTGTGTTCAAAAATGTGTTGCAAAACTGATCGGGTTTTATCCATAATGCCGAATCAATGGCTATCTGCATAACAACATACATATGTTGCAAAGAATAAATATGCTAGTCCTAATCATTAAGTTGGGCTCATTCCTGTACTAATATTGGACACGCATCAAGACGATATAACAAAAAAAAAACTATTGCCCACAAGGGAGCGCCATTCAATTAGAACGAAGATTCAAAAAAACAATTACGAAGATTCATATATATATATATATATATATATATATATATATATATATATATATATATATATATATATATATATATATATATATATATATATATATATATATATATATATATATATATATATATATATATATATATATATACATATATACATTTATATAATATATGTGTCTGTATTCAAAAATGTGTTGCAAAACTGATCGGGTGTTATACATAATGTCGAATAAATGGCTATCTGCATAACAACTTACATATGTTACAAAGAATAAATATGCTAGTCCTAATCATTAAGTTGGGCTCATTCCTGTACTAATATTGGACACGCATCAAGACGATATAACAAAAAAAAAACTATTGCCCACAAGGGAGCGCCATTCAATTAGAACGAAGATTCAAAAAAACAGTTATGCTATCTGTTATGCCTATGGAAAGAAAAATATTTTTCTGTGGGCCTGGTTTTGGCGGCTCGAAGGGAAAGCTTTCTGATTGATTACTGTCTCTGAAAATACGATCAAAGTTTATATGTTGAAAGGAAATCGGCCTAGAAATTGTCGTTTGTTTTCGTATGTCAATTGCATGCTATTTTGTGACGGTGCATAGACTTAGCCAAATAATCGCTTTAAAATGAATTAGAAATTTGCGTCAGTTTTGCAATATCTCAAATTACCTGACGAAAAGAGCGTTAGACTAGAGGATCTGAAGAAAATGCTGATATTACCTTATTTATTTCTTTTACTGCAAAGAACCCTGTTGAACACCAACAAGTAAAGCTTGCCCCTTCTCAAAAAAGGTGCAAAGATTCAATTGCCCCATTTGAAAAATAAAGAAATATGTATATACATATACATATATATATATATATATATATATATATATATATATATATATATATATATATATATATACATTCTGCACAAACTGGCAAATACACGGGAGGAAGGGGTCTTCGGGTCCAGTCCTCTCCCGAAATTTTTAGTTCCACATGTTTTACCTTTATGGATGCGCTCTTTGGGAGAAGAGGACACACACCGAATTTACACAATATTATTTTGCTACAGTGGTGTTCGCCTCTTTAGAAGTAAATAAAAAAAACAAGTTTTTTAAACTGAAAGTAAGGAGCGACATTAAAACTTAAATCGAACAGAAGTAATTCCGTATATGAAAGGGACCGTCCCCTCCTCAACGCCTCGCTTTTTACACTTAAGTTTTTTATTGTTTAAAAAAATAAAGTTGTCAGACAGAGTCAAACTTTAGCGTAAAGAGCGAGGCGTTGAGGAGAGGACAGCCCCTTTCATATACGGAATAATTTCTGTTCGTTTTAAGTTTTAATGTCGCTCCTTACTTTCAGTTTAAAAAACTTGTTTTTTTTATTTAATTCGCAAACAAAATCTGCTTACTTTCTTTAATAGGTTGGATACACTTACGCTATTTTGACTTGGTTAAATTTTAAGAGCAGAAGTAGCTCCGAAAGTTTGAACATAATACCCTAAGTAGTTCTTGAGATACTGCTAAGATGCCTTATTGGGAATTAGCATTAACACAGTGCATTTTGATTCAATCTTAAGCCAACATTTAGTTTATAAACATAATAGCAAATGGGAGGGTGGGCGTGGGAGGGGGATTAGTTGTCCTCCAATAACTTTTGACTATTAAAAAGGGCATCAGCCCTTTCTGTTTTCAATCAATTTCGAAGTTCCTACGACAACTCCTTCGATACGAAGTACCCTGGTCTAAACAACAACAACAACAACAAAATCCTACATTATACCCACATCGATCTTTACTATAAAAATTTCAAGCCTTCCAATTACTTTCGACTATTAAAAAGGGCACTAGGCTTTTCGATTTCCAATTGAATGAGCCCTTTTTGTGTTTCTACGACAACGCTTTCTATAAACACCTTATTTGCCCCCAGGGCGTAAATTACAACCCTTACCCTAAGGGCTGTGAGGGTGGTTGTAATCCTCTAAGACATAATTTCCAGAACTCTCAACTACGTTAAACAAAATGGCTATCTCGATTGAATGTGTTTGGGAAAATGGTGGACGTGAGAGGGGCGTTAGTCGCCCTCCCATCATTTTCAACACTTAAAAAAAGGCACTAGCCCTTTCAATTTCCAAACAAATGAGCCCTTTTGAAGTTTCCACAATGTGATTGTCATTAAAATTGTTTTTAATGTGTGATTTTCAGGTGTGATTTTAAGGTGTGATTTCGTGTGATTTGTGTTTTAAGGTGTGATTTTAATTAAAATTCTTTCACTTGTAGGGGCCCCTCTTTAAAAAATCGAGTAAATTTTCTCAGGCTCGTAGCCTTTGATGAGTAATACTAAACTTAATAAAATTTATATATTTAGAATCAGTATTATAAACTCATTCTTTTGATACATTTATTGACATCATAAATACGTTTTTAAAAGTTTCGATTACTATTGAGCCGTATCGCTTGTTTTTTTTTATTTTTTTTTATTATATATATGTTATTACGTATATGAGGGGAGTTCTCCCCTTAGTCAATACCACACTCTTTACGTTAAAAGTAAAAAAAAAATTTGATTCACAAACCCCTGAATCACAAGGCCGTTTAATTAGAATAGATAGCTCTTATGAAAGCACTAAAAAAAAACTGTAGCATAAAGAGTGAGGTATTGACTTGGGGGAGAACCCCCTTACATACGTTATAATTTCTGTTCGTTTTAAGTTCTAATATTCCTTCTTACATTTCAGTTGAAAAAACTTGTTTTTTTATTTAATTTCTGATCGTTTTTTAAATAATGCTTGGAAATCCGGCGCCCCCTTCATAGAAATGTCCCTTACCCCAAAGAAATATTCTCCAGAGTAACCCCCTCCTCTAGCCCCGCCCCCTCCAGAAAAAATCCTTCCTGAAAATGGTTGTATACTTCCCAATAACCAATAAATAATGCTGGCAAGTCCGGCGCCCCTTCATGGCAATTTCCCTTCCCCCAGTAAAACTTCCTTCATGGATAGATCCTCCAACATAACCCCCCGGCCACCCTTCACCACCACAACCCCAAAAAAAAAAAACAGAAAAAATATGTATAATTACTAAATAACCAAAAAATATTTTAAAATTTGGTAAATTTAATAACTTTTGGCCCACCCTCTGGGAACTTCGGGGGATTAAGTCATCCTAAAAGACATATTTATCATATTTTCGACCATGTTGAACAAAATGGCTATCTCAAAATTTTGATCGGGTGACTTTGGGAAAAAAATAAGCGTGGGAGGGGGCCTAGTTGCCCTCCATTTTTTTGTCACTTAAAAAGGGCACTTGAACTTTTAATTTCCGTTCCAATGAGCCCTCCCACGATATTCTAGGACCACTGGGTCAATACGATCACCCCTGGGGAAAAAAAAAACAAACAAACAAACAAACAAATAAACACGCATCCGGGATCTTTCTTATGGCAAAAAATGTAAAATTCTACATTTTTGTAGATAGGAGCTTGAAACCTCTACAGTAGGGTTCTCTGATACGCTGAATATGATGGTGTGATTTTCATTAAGGTTCTAAAACTTTTCGGGGGTCTTTCCCCCTTTTTTTGAAAATCAGCCAAATTTTCTCAGGCGCGTAACTTTTGATGGGTAGCACTAAACTTGATGAAAGTTATATATTTGAAATCAGCATTGAAATCTGATTCTTTTGATATATCTATTGGTATCAAAAACCCGTTTTCTAGAGTTTCGGTTACCATTGAGCCGGGTCGCTCCTTACTTACAGTTCGTTACCACGAACTGTTTGATCAGAGAGAGTTTACAGCTGCCAAATCAGATCAGTTCAAATTTGTGATTTGTGAACGGAACTATTTTTCAAACAATTAGTGGTAGCAAACTGTAAGTAAGGAGTGACTCGACTCAGTATTAACCGAAAATAAAAAAAAAGAATTTTGATAATAATTAATACATCAAAAGAATTGCTTTTTATGCTGTTTACAAAAATGTAAAATTCAATCATCAAAAGCTACGAATCTGATAAAATTTGCCTGATTTTGGAAATATGGTGGAAAAAACTCCAAAAAGGCAAGTGTTCATAATGAAAATACCACCATTAGATTCCGCATATCAGAGAACGCTGCAGTAGAGGTTTTAAGCTTCTATCTGCAAAAATGTGAAATTTTGCACTTTTTATCACCAGAAGAAAGATCACGGCTGCGTGTTTATTTGTTTCTTTGTTTGTTTCAATGTCGCTCCTTACTCTCAGTAAAAAAAACAACTCATTTTTTATATTTTAATATTACAATTAAATGTATTTACTAGTTTAAGCTTGTTAATGCCGATTTAGAAAATGTATTTCTTACTTAATGATTGAAGATAAAATTTACCGATTTTTCTTTGTAGGAATGGAATGCAATTTTCTTAATCTTAGACTACCGCCCAATCTAAACCAGATTTTTCTTTTACAGGAGGGTGTACATACGGAGAGCTAGAGTTTAAGGTGAGTTAATTCTGTTTTTGGTTAGGCTCCAAACCTAAATTACTTCCGTTCACGTCAAAAGCAGAGACTTAAAACCTTATATGGTGTTCTATCCGATTTTTCGGTATAGCTTTGCTAAGCCTATTTATATGTTTAGCTGGTTTTTATGCTAAACACAACAGGCTGGTGGACTCCAATGCAATCAGAATCGACAGCATTATGGTTTTCATGACTCATATAGGGAATATTATCTTATAAAAAATCTTAAAGATAAAATCACGGTAAATAGATTATAAAACTTGGTTTTGATGTGAGGCGAATTTCACTTCGGCAACCGGATTTGATGGTCCTGTGAAAACCATGTTTTATGTGGAAGAATATGCTATAATTCATATATGTTTCAGATCAAAGTTGAAAACTTCGCATTTTCACTCGGAAAGATTCTTTCTAATATAGATAAAAGCCTCCTATTCATGCATTGGCAAAAATGTACTACTGTTCTTATTTTCTTTATCCTTCGAAATCCTTCTTTTAGAAGTTTTTTAGGAATATCATACAGTTTCACTTTCAATCAGATATATCAGCTGGGATTCACATAGCTTTTTGTTTTAGCTTGTCATAATTTACTATGTCATGTTACCTAACTCAAATGGATAGAAAAGACAACATCGAAAGTTTGATCATATAATTTTTTTTTGTAAAATAGACGGCATTATTTGTCCACTTACATATTGCGGTTAAATCAAGAACTAACTATTTGTTGGAGTATTTCTATCTTTTCGCTGTCGCGGAAGCAGTTATGTATCCAAAGCTGTGGCACCTATTTGGAGGCTTTTGCCCTTCAAATAAATTTCGAAAAATACCTTTTTTGGTATGTTCATTGCGAATAAAATAGAGAAAAAAAATCCCCCTCCCCGGATTTTAAAAGATACACTTTGCCCTCTTACATTTTATTAACTGATGCCACTGGCCCGAGGTAGTGGCCGGCTCCAAGTAGATGTTATTAATACCACCTTCAAGTGTACGCTTAAGAAATAGCTTTCCGTAATGTCAATATTTAGGACATTTCTGACGTTTGACAAATAAAAAAAAGGTAGAAAACACATTACAAAAAAAAAATTCCCCATATCTCTTTGTTTACAAAAAAGGGTGCATCGAAATGTAAAAATTACTTTGGGACTTCTAACAAAAAGTAGGAGTTCGATAATGGGAACAAATTCACCCCAAATAAGTCCGCCAAGATAAGCGCGAAATTCCCAATTCATGAAACTCAGGGAGCACTCACATGAAGCTTTCCTATGTTAAACACAAAAACAAGTTTTTTCAAATGAAATTAAGGAGCAACATTAAAACTCAAAACGAACGGAAATTATTCCGTATATAAAGGGGTTGCCCCTTCCTCAACCCCTTGCCCTTCACGCTAAATTTCTTAGCACTTTTATAAAAACTTCCTATTCTAATTAAACGACCCCTGTGTTTCAGGAGTCGTTCTTTAAAAATTGGGACAAACAGTCAATCTTAAGCGTAAATAGCAAGGTATTGAGGAGGGGGCAACCCCTTCATATGCAGACTAATTTCTGTTCGTTGTAAGTCTTAATGTTGCTCCTTACTTTTATTTTGAAAAAAACTTGTTTTTTTTATTTAGTTTCTGATCGTTTTCCAAATAATTCCGGTAAATATTGCCCATCCTCTTTAAAAAATTACCTCCCCTCACGTTAAACTCCTCTGTGGAAAGTTCCTTCCATGTAAAATACATCCCTCTCCCCTTAAAATTCCCTCTAAACAATTCCTCTATGAAAATTCCCCTAAAATTTCTTGCGGACGATTCAGCCTGAAAAGTTATCCTGAGCATACATTTATTTGAAAAGACTTAAATTTCTAATCGTTTTTACGATCACTCTGGAAATCCCCCTTCCACTGAATTTATTTCCTGGAAATCCAAACCCAGTGAAAATTTACCCTGCTACATCTCAGAAATTTCCCTCCCTACGCAAAATTATCCCCATGGAAACCTACCCCAAGCCCAAATCCTCTCCCCCCCGCCTGAAAAATGTCTACTTCCCAATAGCAAATACTATAGGCAAACAATCGGCAAATTTCACAACTTACAGGACTTTCCCACGGGCTGGGGGGGGGGTCATTCTACCCCTAAAGGCATAGATATTGGATCTTTCAACTATGCCAAACAAAATGGTTATTTCAAAATTTTGATCCGACGACTTTGAGGAAAAGTGATCGTTGGAGGGGCACAAGTTGCCCTCCAGTCTTTTTGGTCTCTTAAAAAGGGCACTGGGAGTTTTCATTTCCGTTTGAATGCACCCTCTCTCGATCTTCTAGAACCAATGTTTCGATACGATAACCCCTTGGGAAAAAATAAGTAAGTAAAATGAACACGCATCCGTGATCTTTCTTCTGGTAAAAATGAAAAATTCTGTTTTGTTGCACAGGAGCTTGACACCTTTGAAGTAGGGTTCTTGGATACCCTGAAGCTGATGGTGGGGTTTTCATTAAGATTCTTTGACTTTTAGGGGGTATTTCCCTCCTTTTTTTGAAATCGGGCAAATTTTCTTGTAACTTTTAATGGGTAACACTAAACTTGATGAATCTGAGCCGAGTCGCTCCTTACTTACAGTTCGTCACCACGAACTGTTTGTTTTAGAAGCTACTACTCATATACACGTGTTTTTCATAAATGTGTCTAAATAACTCTATCGTGAAGTGCTAAATGGCACCAAAAATGCATTTTTCGGTACCATTTTCTGGGGAGAAAAGGCTGAGAAGTATGCGAATGGTACCATTGTAGCTGCCCTATTCCAAAAGCACTAAAACGCAAAATCCTTCCCTTTTGTATACTGCCATCCTAGCTCCCTTAGTAAGAGAAAACGGAAAAAAAACCTTTAAAAAACTACCTCATGAAAAAGTGTCATTTTAAATTTTTATTGTCATTAAAATAGTTGGATTTTTATCTCCAACTTCTCAAAGATACCGATGATAATTTACCCTTAGGACTCCTTATCTGTGTGACATAGTTCTAGATATCTCGTCGGAAAGTTTAAGGGAGATAGAATATAGAACCTTTATTTCATGCCCTATTTTAACAAAAACTCGTGTTGACGTCTTTAGTTTCATAGCCTAAGTTAGACGATGATCTTTTATTATGTTTATTGGTTAAAAAAAAAAAAAATAAAAACGAGCGAAAAATAAATATAAAGAAACAAATCTTTCTTACCAACTAAAGATCAAAGTTGAAAATTAAAGTGGATAATAAAATCATTTCGAAATATTTTAAGAATTCTAAAATCTAGCGCTTTACTGAAAACTGAGCTTGCTTTAGTTTTGTATAGAATTATAATTGTATGTTAAAACCTTATCGTCATCACGCCTGGTGAGGGACTATTAAGAGCGATATTATAGAATTTATCTATGGAATTTTTTACTTGTAATAGAGCATTCTCTCTTTGTTGTATCAAGTTTGTGTTTTCTGTATCTGATCAATCCATATCTAAATATTCTAATACACTTTGACTATAGTTTTTGTTTATTTATCAAAACGGCCATTTGCTGGATTCGAAGTGGCTTAGAATATATATATATATATATATATATATATATATATATATATATATATATATATATATATATATATATATATATATATATATATATATATATATATATATATATATATATATATATATATATATATATATATATATATATATATATATATATATATATATATATATATATATATATATATATATATATATATATATATATATATATATATTGAATTCCCGTTGAATTCCCCGTTATATTGAGTTCATCTTAACCGGTAACAAAAAATATTGTTATTATCAGCGGCCTCTAAAAAGTCAGATCTGTTCTTAAATTATTCTACTTATAGAATTTCATATTAAGCTAGTTATTTTTCTAATCTGAGCGATTTTGTTCCAGACAAGTGATTCATGGATATCCGACTGTCAAAATTGCACCTGTTATGAGAACATAATATCATGTACATTTATTGATGATTGTCTAGATTGTCTCCAAAACCCGCTTATTGACCCTGAATATTGCTCAAAAATAAGTTGTGACCCAGACTGCACCACATGCAGCAGCCCTGCTACCAATGTATGTCTTCGTTGTGCACAACCCGACTTAATCCCCATAAACGGAACTTGTAATTTTTCAACTTGCACAAATCACTGTGCACAGTGTGAAGGGGGAGTTTGCTACGCGTGTACAGATGATAGAAATTTAATTGGGGGTGACTGCCTGTGTCCTGAAGGGAGTTACGACGATAATGGTTTTTGTCGTTCTTGCCATTCTTCTTGTGGCTCTTGTTTCGGTGGAGAGGAAAATAAATGTTTGTCCTGTCATCATGGTGTTTTGTTGGAAGGAAAATGTCAGAATATCCATCACTGCGAAGATAACCAGTATTGGGATCTAAAAGACAAGAGTTGTAAAGGTAAAGTCTTCTACTTAATATTTGTTTTTGCATAAAAAATTGGCTCCCAGGTTCTAAATTTGTAATAGGGAATTTAAAAAAGAGTGAGAAATCACCTTCTTCTCAAGCATCGTCTTCAGCGCGTTCCATGTTTAACGAGCCGATTTTGAAGATGATCCCAGTTAGGTTGCCTCAATGTTTTTTCCATTTTCGAATTCTATATTTGTCTAGTTTTATATGTTTTAGAAAGTTTCGAAATTATATAGACACAATTAAAGAAGGGAGTCGGAATATTAGATAACTATTGTAGATATCACTCACTTTTCCACGGTCGGTATGTTTACTCATGTCAATAAATACCGAAAAGCCATTGCTTTATGGAATACAATTATTTTGGTACTTACGTATTATACCGACCACAACCAAGAAGTGAAGTTGGGTTAATCTTAATGAAACATACCAAAATATGATGAGAATTTAATACTTTATTAACAAAATTATGGAAACTTAAAAAGAGAATTATGGAAAGCAGGCCGCCCAGAACGCATTATATTAAATACCTAACCTAATCTAACCAACCCTATATACCTGCATAGTAGTGTATCTAACTTAAAATTAGTTTCCATAATTTTTTTAATAAAGTATTATATTTTCATCATATTTTGGTCATTTTTTTTAAGGGGATACGTTTACTGATTATACATTTGTTGGTCTTCAAGGGGGATGGGAGCAGCAACACGTGGTCTATCCTCAACCCTACGCCCCCCTAAACCTGCTTCAAGTGTGATTTGTCATGGTGTGTGCTATGGAAAAACGTCGAAATGTGTGCCGTATACGGGGAGATATAAAAAATGTTGCTTTGGAAGCAGAAAATGACATGGTCTTTTTTCAGAAGACCACTAAAAGAGAGGACGGCGAGGTCTCTTCTAATCCCGAATTTCTGATAAGTAAAATTGAAGCTGCTGTATCTCTACTCAGACAGTAATAAAGAAATTTTCTCGGAGAGGAAAACAGATTTTAGGGTATGGGGTTGCAAATCACAAAATGCGTAAAAACGTATGAATTACGTGAAACTGTGGGTAGATTTTTTAACATCTCCAGATTTTGAGGAGGCGTCGGTCTGACGGCTCTCTGTGCGTACCAGGCTCTATTTTTGTTTGATCTGCGCTTTAAAATTTCGTTAGCGATTATTTACTATCTACTTTTAAATGCATTGTTTTTTAGTAAACTCGTTTGTTGAAGCGTCAATATATGAAAATGAAATTAGAGTAATATCGTAATTATTCCTTGTAGAACTTCGGCACTTTAGGTAAGTTACTCTCAATATTCTGTTGCCCAATTCCTCTAGCCTAGGCCGCATACATGTTACTAAGCCTGAAGCTAATTCTAATAATGTCCATACCATAGAAACTAACGTTCTGAGTATTTTAGTGACGAGGCAATTTCTTCTTCTTTTTTAACATTTATAACATTACTTCATAGTAGCAAACTCCTTTGTGTCGAGCCTCTAGGAATCCTAGAGTTTCGGTGAGACCCTGGTAAAAAAAAAACTGCTTTCCACCTTTGAATAACTGTATTTTTGCCAAATCATTGTTCATTCGGTTGAAAAACTGAAAGCAGAGAGATAACAGCTCTCATGTGGATATTTTGACCAAACTCGGAATGCAATTAACTGTGACATATCTAATTACTTCATTTGGAAAAAAAAACCCAAATAAGTAAGCATTAATTATCATTTTACACCTTCAGGGTCCTCTGTCTTTCATACTTATTTTATCATAAATTCTACGCTGTCATCCCTAGTCCAAAAACTAATTAGTAGCACCCTAAAAAACTATTCGTTGATTTTGTCATTGCATGTACATTACATTTTAAGCATAAAAAAATTATTACACTGAACAGGATTTTAAATACCCTTTTAGAGTTCCGATGAAGGCTCCACTTACCCTTTGTAAAATTCAGGAGTGATGAATGACGTGAGTTGAGCATGTAAGAATGAGTTGCTAAGTTAGTGAAAAAGAGTTGAATGAGTTACATAAACTCAGCCTAGATTGCAGTTTAAAAGATAAATACAGCGTCTCTCAGTCTCAGAGCCAACGCAGAAGTGTCGACTAAGCAAAAATTGATGGGTCTCCTATGTAATAGTTTTTTTCCCGGAAACTTTGCATAGAATAGACAGTCGTAGTAAGCCGAGAGGGACTCATTCAATGGGTAATAGAAAGTTCTAGCGCATTTTAAAGGGGTTGAATGTGATTGGAGGCTATCTAGCCCCTATCCGATGCCCATTTTTTCTCCCTGGAAATCCCCGTAGCCCCTGTGGGAGTGGGTCAAAATTTACAGCCTAACGTGTTTAGAGTAAATATGCTTTACGTAGTTAGAGCCATAATCATGGAAGTACAATCTCAGTGCAAAAACGACCTAAATCCTGCAAAACGAATCAACTTCTGACTCGGTACAAAATTAACCTAAGGCCTGACTCGGTGCAAAAAAGCCGAACCCAAATTACGGACTTTGGGTGAAATGGTGCAAAAACCAATTAAATTTTGGATTAGTACAAAACGACCCAAGTCGTAAGATAGATAGATAGATAGATAGATAGATTTATTTTCCATATATCAGTAAAATAATTACACAACAATCTACAAATCCCCACAAAAGCTCCATGGCCTGTAGGAGGGGGATTATGAAAAGATCAAATAAACATTAAACATTTAAACGCTTAAGATTTAAACAATATAAACTTAACATTAATATTTAAACATATAAACATAAGCATTTTAACTTTTAACATGTAAAGCATTTGCTTAATTAAAAAAAAAAAAAAAAAAAAAAAATAAAACAACAAAAAAAGATATAAAGAGATTTCACTAACTCAGCTTTATCAAACTACAGTGAATCACAACATCTATAAAAAAAAGGAGAGTTCACTAAATAAGCTTTATCAAACTACAGTGAATCACAACATCTATATAAAAAAAAATTAAATAAATTAAATGAAAAAAACTATTGGCAGCAGGAAAAAGTAAAGCAAATTAATCACATGAAAACAAATTTTTTTTTACTAGTCTTTTGAAGGTGCCAAACGAGTGGCATTCTCGAGCCGAATAGGGAAGGCTGCTCCTTGTCAAATGACAATTAACAAGAGGATTAAAATCTGATCTTATTGTTGGTGTATGGTGAATTTGGATATTTATAGAACTACGGAGTTGATAATTTCACTGATCAGACACAAAAGAAGACGTAAACCTAAGGGACCTAGGAATATCACCATGGAGCTGAAGAAAAGTAAAAGACGCACAGGAAAGAATATAAAGTTTTTTAATATGAAGTAATAGTTTAGTTGCCGAACGATTTACATCCTGGATAAGATTTATAGCTTTATTTTAAGTATTCGAAAGCGGTTTGAGAAAAGAAGGGAAAGTAGACATCCATATGACTGAACAATAGGCAACATAAGAATGAATTAAGCTATGAAATATGATTCTTAGAATTGGCCCTGGAAAGATATGTTTTAGTTTTCTTAGAGTACCGAGGTTTCTGCATACCTTCATTTTAATCAAATCAATATGGTGTTTAAAAGATAAATTTTCATCTAGGAGGATACCTAGGAAACGGACATGGCCATCCTTTGGTCTACTAATAAAGCCTTTGGATATATGAATTTCAGATCATTGTGGACAAGCCTGGGATATACGAGAAAAAACTAAAAAACTTGTTTTAGAAACATTTAAGGCAAGAGAGTTAGCATCAAACCAAATTGAAACTCTCTCAAAGAGGTCCACTAACTTTGTACGAACCTCATCCTCAGTTCTCCCAGAAGTAATAAGGGTGGTATCATCGGCAAAAGTAACAAGAGAATCCGAGGTATGCAAACTATAGTTGTGGGCAAGGGAGACTGTTGGATGACATAGACGACAGCAATAAAGAGGATTTTTATTTCTAACTGCAAAAATTAGGTCATTTATATAAATTAAAAACAGTGCCGGCCCTAAAACTGACCCTTGAGGGACACCCTGGTCAACACTTGAGGGTGAGCGAAAAAGTGGATCAACAGAAATTATTCTACCAGACAAGAAAGACTTGAACCAATAAAACGCACTACCTCTTACGCCAAAATGAGAAAGTTTAAATAGAAGAACACTGTGGGTTAAAGAATCAAAGGCTTTACGAACATCCAGAAACAAAGCAGCAGGAATCAAATGGGAATATATGGCAGAGATGGTGTGACTGACTCAGTGCTGAAAAATAAGCCAGGTCCTGAGTCGGTAAAAAAACAACTGAAGTCCTGCTCGAAAGTCCAAGCTACGGATTATGATGATTCGGGGCAAAAGTCTTAACTTGGTGGAAAATCTACTCAAATCAAAAATTCTGTATTTTTACGACACGGTGCGAAAGTAATCAAGGTCTTGACCCAATGTAAAAAAAAACAAAAAACAGGCAGGCTTAAGTCTAAGCTGTGGACAAGAAGAGGTATGATTGGCAGGAAATGGAAGGTAGTCTTCATAAACTGCATTTCAATTTTTGCTTATAGAGAAGTTTGAAAATTATGAGACGTTTATATGGTTATAAAGTAGTCAAATTTCGTTCAAACTCAACAGGACGTCACCGCTGTGTGGATTTAGGTTTATCGGACGCTCTGGAAAAAACAAAAGTTTGATTTTGTAATTTAGTGAGGATTCACCTACTAGCAGGTGGCTTTTGGCGGTTTTCAGATGCTGAGAGAAAAAGTTAAATTGTCTGTAGCTTTTTGTATAATTATAGATGATGTACGGAACCTGATTTGATCGAGACTATTCTTTCAAACCTTTTTTTTCTTGGGAAAGCTGATGGACATGGGGGCCCAACTAAAGTACTCAAAAAGGGTGAGCCTGCATAAATCTTAGTAGAGGAGAAAACGTTTTCCAGGAGAGTTTTGTTGTCACCGAGTGTTGTAACGTGGCATACCCTTTTCTGTGTTTTTACAGAAGGGATGAAGGGACGGGTCTGACCACCTTACCATTTCTGCCAAACTTTGGACTTAAGGATGGGGGGGGGGAGATACTTTACGGCATTGTCGAACATGCATATTATTCTTCATGTTGAAGTAATTATGTCTAGAGCCAAAGTGCATTTCATTTAACTGATACAGTGAAGGCCTGTTTTATTAAGGAAGAATCAATCCGATTCATTCCTCACTTTCTGAATTTTATTAAGGAATATTATTAGCTTTAGTGAATTAAAAAGGAATAGGCAAACTTTTCTTGCTTTATTGAAGAATAACTCCTTCCCTACCCAGCCAAGATAAGTACTAAATGTTTGGGTACTGTTTTACTTAATGGTACACACCGCTATAGACTCTATAGCAATTTAGCATGGAGACCCGTAAAGCGGGTAATTGCTATGTAAATTGATCGCAAAGCAGCGTGGTTTCTTATTGAAATTACAATATTTAAACCGTTGTTTTTTAGGGTTTAGGGGGGATGGTACCTAGGTTAGGTTACGTATTTAATATATGCTATGCTTTACCCCCACCCTCCTAATGTGCAAACATATAGCCCAATTTTGTTTCATAAACCATTATAACCGGGTATCTGTCTCTCCCGTTTGACTAGTTTCCTCGAGAGAGTCTATAGCGGTTTGTACCATTAAGTAAAACAGTACCAATTTTTGTCTGTATAATACACCTTTTATACAATGCATGACATTACAATACGACCATGTATCTTTTTTGTTCGTTAAATGCATCTGAATGTGCCGTCATTCACATGAAAAATGTGTTTTTTTTTTCAAAATTTGGGCTCTAGAATATTGCCAACCAAAGGGTGTATGTCCCGGACATAACCCACCAAAACATTACCATGTCCCGCTGGTGGGGCCTGTGCCCCACATTAGGAATCATGGGTCTAAATAGAACGGCCAATGCTGTTTTGGAAACAATGCACGACAATGAACATGATCGTTTTCAGTACTAGCTGACATTCTAAATGACACAAATATGTGAGCAAAATTTGCATAAATGAATCAGCTTTCGATGGTAATTCCAAATATATTAAATTGACCAAGTCTAAGATTATCCTTCGAAACACAGAAGCTGATGAAAACTTTATGGTTCTGGGAAGGGGGCAAAATAGCCTATGAAAGAAGATACTACGTTTCCCTAGCTCCGAAAACGGATCCGACCTTTATGACAATTGAATTATCAATTTCAACAGGGCCGAGGATCTGCAGAGAGGTTTGATCTATCTACCATGATACTAAGTTTCTTTTTTTTCTCATTTGTTTGTATGGGCCTAGTTGTTTGTTTTTGTTTTTCAGGGGTTGCAACCCCTGCGACCCGACGCAGCGTAAAATATCAGGAGAGCGCTTATTTGAAAGTAAATCGATAGTTCTAGTGCTGTTTTTGCGTAACAAAAGAACTTACAACAAAACAAAGTGCCATTTTCGTCAATTGTGTGCCTATGAAATGGCAATTTTGGCCTAAATAAGGCTAGGAAGTTATCGAGGGAAAACTTGGAGGTAGCCAATAGGCTTGAACATCGAAATGTGTTTATCAGGCCTTCAAGAGTCAGGCGACTTACTGAAGAACTTTGCCAAATTCATTCATAAACATATAGGCAGTCCTTACAACCATAAATAAACTAAATAAGCTTTTTTTTTCAAAGGAAAGCAGGGAGCAACTTTGAAACTTAAATGAAACTTTAATTTCTTGTATATGAGGAAGGCTGGCACACCTCTCAAACTGCTTTTTGTCATACTAAGCTTTGACCTGGAGCTTTCCTGAAAGCGCTTTAGAATATCACAAATATAGCCAGTAATTGCAAGTGCTTTAATTACTGCTTGTTTTTTTAAGCATTTAAACTAAAACTTGTGTTGCTAAAAAATAAACATAACTAAGTTAGTCCTTTCATTCTCGGAGCGTGGTAATAAAGAGATAACGCTTTATTACAGTGCTTTTGTCTTAGCGCACTTGATGCTGAAGCACTGAAATTAAAAAGTCTAACTTTAGCGTAAAATGGTTACTATGTAAAAGTATTTTTTAAATGAATTATAGTTAGAAAATTCTTGGGACAATTTCGTTCTCCTGGAATGCCCCCAGCCACACCACGTCTGCTCAGGTAAACATATAATAAGAGAGGGCCTGTTACCGCTTCAGCACCTATATTGCATAAAAATGAAAATCTCACAATTCTGATTAATGCTGATGAGTAGGGCATCTAAAAAGGGGTAGGATGGGGGACAGATTGGCCTTCGATTACTTTCCAGCATATTCCTTAGTATGCCCCCAAAGTTTTCAACCTAGTATCCTCATTCGTTCCTGAGATGTTGCCGATGCGCTCTTTTGACAACAAAAATGCACATAGTGCATTTTATTTTTTTCAACACCCCCTCCAATATATACTGAGGCAAGTAGAAATAATTGCAGTCACAAGTAGTCACAGCCCCAGTTGCAAGTAGCCACAGTCTCCAGCATTCGCAATCGCAGTCGCAAGTATATCGTAGTTGAAGTCATAAGTAGTCAAAGTTGCAAATTGTTGTAGTTGCAAGTAGTTGTAGTCGTAAACACAAGTAGTCGCAGTTGCAGTCCCATAAGTAGTAGTAGAAGTGACAATAAAAGTTTCAAGTTAATATAGTCTCTCTTTAAACGAGCATCTGTATATATATATATATATATATATATATATATATATATATATATATATATATATATATATATATATATATATATATATATATATATATATATATATATATATATATATATATATATATATATATATATATATATATATATATATATATATATATGCTTGAAAACAGTTCCATTTTTTGTTGTTTTTGTTAAGCTTGGTACCTTGGGATTTTCTGGCCTGAAAAAACGATCTCTATAGGTCTCGAGTTTGAAAAAAGTTGTTTGGACACACATGATCAAACATGCCCCCCTATGCCAAATAAAAGTTTATGTACAAGCAATAGGCATCTAGCATAATTTACAGTTAACATAATTTACAGTAGCCTTGCCCCAGAGTTTCCGCGGGGGTCGTGACATTACTAGAGGCATAGTTGTAGGACTTTTGGAGTATTTTGAACTAAATGGCTGTCTCAAATTTTGATCGGATGTCTTTGGGGGCTTAGGAGGAAAGGACAGCTAAAAAGATCATGGGACGGGGTTGCCCTTTTATCACTTTTAATTCCTAAAGGGGCAGTAGAACTTTCAATTTCCAGTCGAATGAGTTCACTCCGAAGTTCCTACGACAATTTCTTCCATACGAAGTACTCGAAAAAAAATATATATTGAAGCCATATCGCTCTTTTTACGCAGCACTATTGCGCTGCCTATGATTAACAATTTTGTTATCCTGTGACATTTTAGCCGTTCTTCATTTAACTTTCTTTCTGAGAGGATTTATCGGTTTCTTTCTGAACTACGAGCGACGTTGCGTTGGCGCTATATCTGCTAACTAAGGATTTTTGCTCCGAAAACGGATTCCAATTCCGTACTTTGCGAGGATTGTTCTTATTAAATCTGTTGAAATTAAAAAAAAACACACACACAAAAACACACACACACAAATAAACCGTTGTACTAATCTTAGGAGAAAGGAGAATTTGAAGTTTGTTGATACATGCTGCTCTTTTCTTCTTAAATAACAAGTACAAATAGTGACTCAGAAGCAATGATTTTTTCATTCAAGTGTTGTAAGTTTATTTTCTTTTTTCGTAGAAATTATTTATCTGAGCCAGGGATTCACATATTATATTTTGCAGTTTAATCCTATAACACTGTTTTAAAAGAAGAGCTTAATTACGTTAATTTAGCAAGTTCAAAGTTTGACCATAGCAATATCAGTCTAACATATTGCAGAAAGTTCTTAGTGAATAAAACTATTCAATAATTGTGCTGAGTTTATCAGAATGATTCATGTTTTCTATTAAACTAATCTACGCAACCGGCAGTTTATCACGGAACAGTTAAGACTGAGAACCAAACAAAGCTTTTTTAATACCAAGTCGTTTATAACGTATATAGGCATATCATCTATTGTTTTTCTTTTACCTCACTGCGTGAGAATCCGTGGGTTTAGATCCTTAATAGGCTAAATTGAGCAAAAAAAAAGCTTTTTCATACTATCACTCTTGTTTATTATCTTAGTTGTTTATGGTCCTCTTCTTTGTTCGTAATACTGTTCGTTAAGGAAGTTATTTTACTTTATGCTTTGTTTTATGTGGAGGAACATCGATTATAAAAAAGGCCAGCAAGAATAATAAGCATAATTACAGAAGTTGGGGGAGTCCAGTCCATACCTAGCATATTTGAACCCCCCTCCTCCCCCTATAAAAATGCATTTTGTTACTTGATGACCAAAACAGAAATATAGAGGGTATATCTTATAGTTGAGTCCAAGGGCGTATCCGGGATTTTTGTTTGCGGGGAGGGTTACAAAAAAATCTTGAAAACGCTTAAACAATTTGTTTGTATTCATTTTTGTTACGTTTTTACGAGTCGAACAAACATTTCGGGGATAGGTTTTTAAACCCAGTACTCCCCTGGATATAGCCTTGGTTAAGCACCTCCCCATTGGATTGAACCCCAAACCAAAATACTAGTATGGTTTGACCAAAAAATCCTAGTAAAACCCCAAACCCAGGTATGGTCCTGGCGTATTTAAAACAAGTGATTCAAACAAACAATCAATCTAATTACTGAGGATTGGGTTTTTATAGTTATTGGATTTTGACCCAGCCCAAATACGAGTATCAATCTTTGATTTATAAGTTCTCACAAAACAACTTGTAGATTTAACTTATCTTCTAAAAATATCAGGAAACGTCTCTAAAATATATTTCAATACAATAGGAAAATCAAGAAAGCGCAAAAAAAACGTTCAGGGTCTGGTTTTGTCATAGGACGTCTTTGAGAAGGTCGAATTCAGCCTCTCGAACTTAAAGTGAACTTAAGTTGTTAAAGATGACATCAAATACATGGTTTATGATATACTATGGTTTAGCAACATTTTATCATGTGCATAGTCCTTCTCAATTAGTTTCTTCTCCTGCCTCTTTGTTTCTTAGTTTAAAATTACAAAAACAAAGAAATAAAATATTGTTTGTTTCCTCAGTATTAATAAGGGGTCGTTGTGGTTTAACTGTTTTTCCAAAAAAGTCCAAATAAGGAACTAAACTAGATATCATTTCCTGTTCATTATATTGGCGCTCAACTAACAAAATTTTATGTCTTTATTAAGCAAACTATGTTTTTGGCAATCGTTGCCTAGTGCAGGGAGTTTCAAATTAGTGGAACTAGACAAAATGAACACAGGCCCAAATCTCAACGTTTACAATATGTAAGGAAAAATGTATAAATCACTCATACAACTGATTTAGCTTGGACAGAAAGTCAGATTGAACACTCACGCTGGTGGGGCCTTAAAACCCGTACTTCTCTCACAAAGTATTGAAATATTTATGGGTTTTCCCTACAATTACATTTTCCATGTAATTTGCCTATTTTTGTGTTATTTAGAAGTTGTGCCCTATCCCAAAATAAATTCCTTGTTCAGTGTCTGGTTCAGACTAATTCACTAATTTAAATGAATAGGGTGATATCTTATATGTTACTATTTTTGAAAATACTTATTTATAATTGATATATGCATGCTTTCTTTATTGTCCTCCTATAGGCTAAGAGTTTGAAAAAGGTATATACCTTGACTAGGCTTAACGACAAAGAAGTGTCTTTGCCGCTAAGCCTAAGATTGTACCTAAGTAAGATTAGGCTTATATATGCTCTGTATTGGCCCGGGTTATAGTGATTCTTAAACTGTAACATTGTGACCAGTTTTTGGGACTATGTGAGGGAAATAACAGACTTGGGATAAGCGCTCTGCTCAAACTCACTGAGCTAAGACCTTTGATCCCTTTGAGTGGTTCGTCATTCCTTAGGATGTAGGGCTATTGGATTTCAGGCCTGTTTCTGTACACCCTCTTCTCCGAGTAGCCCCCCAAAAATTTGAGTAATACCTTTACTGGGCCTGGAGTACTTCGCCCATATGAGCTGTGTGGGCTACTGCTGGAGACGCAACACTATCGCAATTTCGAACTGGTAACTGCAGTATTGTATTCGATATTGTTCAGGCACCGCTTTCTCGTTAGATATCTATCAAAACGTCATTTAAGCTGAAAAAAGTAGCGTGTTTATTTCTTACTATGTCATGTCATATTAGACCGTGAAGATGAGGTGAAGACAGGGTAGGCAACACACATTCTCTAACAGAAATCTCAGACGCCCCTCGATTCTGACTTAGTTGACTTAAGGCTCCTGCCACGTTGGGGGCGGCGTAGAGAGCGTCGCAACTCTGCGCCTCCAGGCTGACCGGTCTGCTGCCATCAGTGGGGCCTCGTCGACAGCAATGTTAGCTATCTCAAGGAATTTGTTAAGGCTATCCTTCCACCTTGTCTGAGGTCTGCCCCTCGGGTGAGACCAGCCATGAGCATTAGTGTCAAAATTGTAGACTATTCGGGCTGGGGTTGTCGTCGGCATACGCAGGAGGTGTCCGAACCATCTGAGAGTACGGTGCGCTATTTGGACGGAGAATGGCACTTGGGAGGTGAGTGCGAGCAACCTTGCGTTGCTTGAAAAATCGTCCCATCGAAGTCCATCAATCCGATGGAGCTGTTTCGTCTGGCAGACGTATATCATTCTTGATTTGAGAGGCCAGGTTTCCGCTGAATAGAGGAGGACCGAGCTTACGGATGCATTATAAATTCGTATCTTCGTGCGCCTAGATATATGCGGCATTCTCCAGAGATTGTGGAGCCTTCCGACGATAGACGAGGCTTTTGTAACTCGGCTGCACGCCTCTTCCTCTATTGAGCCGTCATTAGACAGCACGGGGCCAAGATAAGTGAAGTCCTTTACAACTTCAACAGGAGTTCCGCAAACAGTTATGTTCTCAGGGGGCAAGACTGGGCTTGGGGGCTCAATTGCCATTATCTTCGTCTTAAGCCAGTTTATTTTCAGCCCCACTTTTGTTGCCTCTTCCTACAGGACTTCCAGAGCGTCAGTCAACTGGTCGATCGAGTCAGAAACGAGACCAAGATCATCTGCTAAGTCAGTGTCCGTCAGAATGCGATCTCCAAACTGCAGAACAAAGGGCAGGTGATTTGTTGTTCGTGTCATGACATGGTCTATCACGCAATTGAACAGTTCCGGGGCGGCGGCACACCCTTGTCGTACACCGGTTTTGATGCCGAATGTCTTGCTCCGTTTGCCATTGACTTGGACGCAACCCACGGTCTCTTCGTAAAGCTTTTCAAACAACTTGCAGTATTTGTCTGGTAGACCAGTTGATCGAAGTATCAGCCAGAGCGAGTTACGATCCACACAGTCAAACGCAGCCTTGAAGTCCACAAAGGCTACATATGCTTTCCTCCTGAATTCCTTTGTCTTCTCAATTAACTGGCACATGGTAAAGATTTGTTCGACAGTTGATCTCCCGGGCATAAACCCCGCCTGCTGGACTCTCCTCTTTCTTCTGAGAATACTCGTGCATCTATCCAGCAGGGTCATAGCAAAGAGCTTTCCAGGCACTGAAAGTAGCGTTATGCCTCTGTAGTTCGAACAGATGCTCTTGCTCCCCTTTCTCTTCCATAAGGGCAGGGTTATACCAGCTCGCCAGTCCTTCGCGATCCATTCTGTACGCCAAACCACAGAAAACAGTATATGAAGCCAAAGTAGCATTGCCGGTCCGGCATACTTCAGGAGCTCAGCAGATATTCCACATACACCTGCCGCTTTGTTGTTCTTCACACGTTTTACTGCTGTGTAGATTTCTGATGACGTGAAAGAAGTTTCTGTGTCACTTGTCAGCAGTTCATGGGTGATGGCGGCTAGGCTGATGAGTTCCTGGTCAGTCTGCACAACAGCTTCGGCGTTGAGGAGGCCCGAAAGGTGGTCTTTCTATCGACTGACCTGGGCAGCTTCGTTACTGAGCGGCTGGCCATCCACAAAGACAAAAAATGCAACCTAGGGGGCTATGTTGCCTTTTAAATCACAGAGATGCTTATAGAGACTGCCAATGTCACCTTTCTTGGCTGCACCGTCTAGCTCATGTGCCTTCATTTCCACAAACAGCTTCTTGTCTCGCTGTATCAGTTTGTTGCGGACACCATTACGGCTTCTATAGGTTGGCACGTCACCGAGTACCCTCGCCTTGCGTC
This sequence comes from Artemia sp. Qi Xiang Cuo, assembly GCF_049724085.1. Lineage (NCBI taxonomy): Eukaryota > Metazoa > Arthropoda > Branchiopoda > Anostraca > Artemiidae > Artemia > Artemia sp. Qi Xiang Cuo. The sequence continues at coordinate 34,157,008 of NC_142812.1, forward strand.
TCTGCTCTATGACGTCAAGCGTATCCGACTGAATCCACGCTTTATTAGCACGCTTTTTCCGTCCAACATTTGCTGTCGCTGATTTCAGGTCATTCTTTTTTAACGAGAGCCGTGCGTTTTCACAACTTTCAAATGGTAGGAGTGCGTCGAAGCGGTTCGAGACATCAATGGCATATTTCGACCGTATCTTCTGATCACAGAGGCGAGTGAGATCGATCTTGACTTGTCTTGGTTCTGAGTGATGGGCTTTGAGTCTTAGTCGCATGTTAGCGACGACGAGGCGATGGTCAGTGTTGCCAGTCTCGGCTGCCCTATACGTCCTGCAGTTACTGATCGAAGACCTCCATCTCTGTGACACGATGACATAGTTGATAATTTTTTCGGTATGGCCGTTGGTGCAATACCATTTATATGTGTGAATGTCCTTTCTTGCAAACATGATATTCGTAATCACAAGGTTGTGCATGCTGCAGAGTTGTAGAAGTTTAGACCATTGTCATTTAGGGAATCCGGAGTAACTGGTCCAATGACTTGTCGCCATAAGCTGTGGCTGTCACTCACAGTTGCATTAAGGTCACCCAGGAGAATGACAATATCGTGCGGGGATATCTTAGACAATTCATACGTCAGGGCAGAGTAGAAAGTGTCCTTTGTTTTGGTGTCGGCTTCATTTCTCGGGGAATAACTAACAAGGACTGTCATTTTTCCTTGCTTATGATGGAGTCGAGCATTAGCGATTCTATCCGAGACAGGAGTGAATGACAGTAGACACTTCTTGGATTTGTCATCAAGAACTAGCCCGACTCTGTTTCTTCTGGTGGTGTGTCTGGCCAGACCAGAGAAGGCGGTATCCCTCACCTATGCTATCATTTCCGTTCCCGACTAGGTGGGTTTCTGTTATTCCAGCAATAGAGATGCGGAATCTCTTCAGTTCCATCGCCAGAAGCGTCTTAGCTCCGGGAAAATTTAATGACAATACACTCCAGGTGGCAATTTGGAGGCCACCTTGGTCAAGAAGATTCAAACGCTGGGGATTTCTCAGTCCAGGGGCAAGCAAGGGTCGTGATGGGATAAAAGAAGGTTGGTCATCCGAGGCAGTTACTAAGCTATTCGTTGCAATGGGTCTCGGGTGGAGGGTTGCAAGCCCAACCGACCCTAGGCCTAGATTCTGATTAGAGCCAGGATTTACCTGGATACTGAGAATCCTGGGGTGGGCTCCTCCCACCTCATGAGGTTGAGGCCACCCTGATCGGAGCGTTTAGTTAGGGGAAACGCCGTATCCAGAGGTACGTGGTCAGCAGACATGGTCTGCATCATTCCGGACGAGCTCCATTCACCTCACCTCGTTCACCTCGTTCACCCATTCATCTCGATTCTGGGAGGTCAATAAATTGTCATACTGTATTCTGCCAGCAAAGGGGACGCCCTTTGCTGCCCTGGTAAGGCTTATATACCCGGCCGCTTTCTCTTTGTAGAATACTGGCACGAAGGTTAAATTAGTAGCCAAAGTTGAGACAATTTGACCATATGATCTATATACTGCTGGACCCGTAACACCGTGGCGACTTTTAACTGCTGGCCGTAGCATGTATTCAATAATGTCGAGGAACCGCTCTCTCGTTTGTAGAGGTTAAGACAAACTTGGAAGTTCAAGCTGCAAGAAATCTCGTCCGTATGAGACGAACATCATGTAATCCAGTTTAAAATGGGATTCTTTATCTTAGATGTCACGTTGTTTGGCATTATATTTTTGGGGCTTGGGTTGTGAGCACTGTCTAGGATATTTAATTCCCTATACAAATTTTTATGTAATTAAAATGTTGTCATGTGACAGCCAGCCCAAGTCTTATATTCACAACTGGCTTTCATTGACACTTTAAAAAACTTAGGATTTTTTAAATGGATCTTATTAACATTGGATAACTAAATCTACATCAAGAAGAACTGTTCTTTATGACAGACATTATCACACAACCCGTCATCTTTACACGGTCTTTTGAAATATGGCCTCAAAAGTATACAGTGAGTATCCATTTCATGTTAAATGGCAAACAGTTCCTTCTTTGTAAGTTGGTTTTGCTTATGTGTCGAAAATGTATTTAACATAAGATTCAAATATGCCTGAAGTGTAAGATGAAGGCAATAAGATATGTTCTTTGACATTCGAATATCTTAATTATTAACTGAGTGCTCATAATCTTTTTTTCACCTGCTAACATTGGGTTTGGCAGAGGTTGCCAATTTCCCTTATTCTTTAATTAATTAATTAAAAAAATAAAGTTAAAAAAAAGCGATTCTCAAACAAATGTAAAACGTAACTTCAAAGCCAATAACGAACAAACATAAAGCCATCTTAAGTCAAATTGAGCAGAAATTACTATGGTTGACATGGTTGCTCGCCGGGGGGGAGGGCATTCCCCCGGAAATCGGGGACTATATAGTAATTATGAGGAAACCAAAGAAATGAGAGCACAGAAGGGAAAAACCATGGAAAAATGTGTGTTGGCCTATGGTTGGCTGCCTGCTAATAGTTTTGACCCTTACAAGGGGTAATACGAGTTCTGCTTTTTGACTAAATGACCCCTTTTCAGTTTTCCATGAATGTTTTTTCTAAATGATTTGGTTTGAGTTTAAAAAATCGAATCCTTTATAGTAATGAATGGTAAGTAAATAGTGATCAATAGCGAAAGCAGAATAACCTAAATATTGATCACATTAGATCAAAGAATCAGCTTTTTATTCCAAAGATGTATTTGCTTCGAGATTGAAATTAAACATCCCACGTTATTTGTACATGAGAAAGTTTTCATAGTTATAGAAAAAGAAGGAAAGCAGCTTAAAAAGGAGACAATCACTATAAAAATACACCGTCAAATTGAGCTTGCCTGAGCACCCAAGAGCCGGTATCTGAAGCCACTATAATAAAAAATGCTTAAAATTGTATTTCCCCTAGAACGGACGCGTTTTTTGTGTTTTATTATTATTTTATTTATTTTCATTTTACCAGAAGTGAGTGTACTGATCTAGTTGCATACTTTGATAAAGCTTTAATGTTTTACAGTTGTAAAGTATAAAGCCGTCAATCGGTTTTTGTATTCAACATTAAATTAAGAACATCAGTATTACTCAGGAATGTTCAACCCTTACAAGCTTTCTCAATAACGCTCAGCACTAGGGATTTGATTTGATTTCCATAATCTTGGTTTCAATACTTTACAAAGTATATAGTTAGAAAGCCTTAAGTATATCGCTGTTTGATGACCAAGTTCACAAATATGGATAATGTTCAATAATATCCTTCCAGCGCATGAACATTACCCAATAGAACTGAATGTTAGGAGTTCTTATTTTATTTTTCATAAGTAGGCTATTGTTTTGTGTATTTTCTTGTCACTTTTGCTACTTTACTTTTTTATTTTTATATACTTTTACTTTGATTGACACACTTTTTTCATTACATTTCGAAAAATGTTTGTCTCAAAACCTTATACCCGTCAAAAACCAGAAGAAAGCATTGGAATATCGAGAGTCTTTTCTGCGTAAGCATAAGCATCGTGTTCATAAAACTATAAAAAAGATTTTTCAATTAAAAGTAAGGAGCAACTTCAAAAGGTACTTATGTATTATACCAAACATACTCAAGAAGTGAAGTTATGTTAATCATAATGAAATTTACCAAAACATGATGAAAATATAATACTTTAGTTTATAAGATAATATAGTTTGGGCTATATATTTGCACATTAGGGAGGGAGGGTGAAGGGTGTTCGTTAAGTAACCCAACCTAACATTACCAAGTGTACAAATATATAGCCTAAACTATACAAGTTCAGTGCATTTTGTCACCCGCCATTTGTCTTTGTAGCTATGAAACCGGTTTTCTCAGATCTCACATGTAGCAAACTTCTCGACTGTGTTTGGTATAATACATAACTACCCTTTAAAATTTAAAACGAACTGATATGATTCTGTATATAAGGAGGACTGCCACCTTCTCAATTTCCCGCTCAAAATGCTAAAATTCTAAAGTGTTCAGTCCTTTGAAAAACCTTCTGTTTCCAATTCAATGGCCCTTGTGTTTCAGTAAATGTTCTTTAAAGATTGGGACAAAAAAACATGCTTTAGAGTAAAGCGCAAGAAGTTAAGATGGAGACAGCCCCTTTCATATAAAGAATGATTTCTGTTTATTTAAGGGCTTCAAAAGTTGAGAAAAAACTAGTTTTTTTTATAAATTCAACTTCTGACTGTATAATGTGGGGTAGCGGCTCCTTAAACCTCTGGATTGTTTCTGTTAAAATCTATGTATCAATAATTGTAAATTGTACCGCCCGACTTTTTCAGTTTTTCTGCTTAAGAAATAAAATGTTGGATTGCAGGTTGTAACAAAGTGCACCACGCTCACCTATTCTATTAAAATATTAATTTAAAAAACTTTTTCCACAAAATAAGTTTTTGAAAAAAAGTAAAGAACTCCATTAAAAAAAATGAGCAAAAATAAAATAAAATAATATACCAAGCGTGAAACTACCACAAATCAGCATCGATAAATAAAGTAAACCCAAAACGAACAGAAATTACAATAATTAACCTAGTCAAACTCAAAACGAGCAGAAATTAACATAAGTTGGGCGCAAAACCCCTATCCCTTCCCAAAGCCAGAACAAAATTTGCACTTTACTGAAAAAATATAAATGTTTTTACTTTTATAGCTTTAATAAATCAAATAATATTAACATTTTGATTACTAAATATCAGTATATGTATATTAAACTAACAATGCACATTCATTTGTATTTTTTTAGTAAAGTGCAAATTTTGTTCTGGCCTTGGGAAGGCATAGGGGTTTTGCGCCCAACTTATGTTAATTTCTGCTCGTTTTGAGTTTGACTCGGTTAATTATTGTAATTTCTGTTCGTTTTAGGTTTCGTTTATTTATCGATGCTAATTTGTGGTAGTTTCACACTTGGTAGATTATTTTATTTTATTTTTGCTCATTTTTTGTTTAATGGAGTTTTTTACTTTTCTTTGAAAAACTTGTTTTGTGGAAAAAGTTTTTTTAAATTAAATTCTCTTCGTTTTATATTGATATAGTCTTTTCAGGGAAAAAGAAAATAATACTTTAAATCTTTTCGTTTTTTTAAGACTTTATAGTTTGGCCTGCTATTTGTATGCTAGAGAAAAATTTTCTGCAATTTTTAACAACATACACCCTTTTTAAAATCTGGACACAAATAGTCCTGTTTAATTTAGTTTCATACCTCTTCTAGTTGACCTGAAATGAGAAACTTGATACCATTCGCAAAAAAAATCTGTTTACTTTCTTTGATAGCTTGGATACACTTACGCTATTTTGATTTGGTTAAATTTTAAAACCAGAAAAGGGAGGGTTGGCGTGGGAGGGTGTTAGTGGAAGGGGGATTAGTTGCCCTCAAATCACTTTCGACTATTAAAAAGGGCATCAGCCCTTTCTATTTTCAATCGAATGAGCCCTTTTCGAAGTTCCCACGACAACTCCTTCGATACGAAGTGCCCTGGTCTAAACAACAACAACAACAAATAATACATTATACCCACATCGATCTTTACTATAAAAATGTCAAGCTTTCCAATCACTTTCGACCATTAAAAAGGGCACTAGGCCTTTCGATTTCCGACCGAATGAGCCCTTTTGGAAACGACAACGCTTTCTATAAACACCTTATATACCCCAGGGCATAAATTACAACCTTTACCCTAAGGTCTGTTAGGGTGGTTGTCATCCTCTAAGACCGAATTTCCAGAACTTTCAACTACGTTAAACAACATGGCTATCTCAAAATTTTGATTGGATGTGTTTTGGGATATGGTGGGCATGAGAGGGGTGCTAGTCGCCTTCCAATCACTTTCGACTATTAAAAAGGGCAAAAGCCACTCCAATTTTCAAATGAATGAGCGCTTTTTGAAGTTTCTATGACAACTTCTTCGATACGAAGTGCCCTGCTGTAAAGGAAAAAATTAATAAATAATACATTGTGCCAATAACGTTCTTATATGCCCCCACGGAATAGCATCAAACCCATGCCCTGAGGGTTGTGGGGGATTGTCCTCCTCTTTACTTAGTCCCGGTTTCTTGTCTCGTTCTCGAGTATCCTCGTTCTTTACTTAGGCAGCGCGATCGTGCTGCCTATGATTTATACAACAACTTTCTATATAAACCTTATATGCCCCCAGGACATAACTTAAAACCCTTGCACTGAGGGCTCTGAGGGAGCTATCATCCTAAAAGACCTAATTTCCAGAACGTTCAACTACGTCGATAAAAATGGATATCTCAAAATTTTGATTGGATGTGTTTTGGAAAATGATGGGTGTGAGAGGGGCGTTAGTCGCTATCTAATCACTTTCAACTATTAAAAAAGGCACTAGCCCTTTCAATTTCCAATTGAATGATCCCTTTTGAAGTTTCTACGATAATGCTTTCAATAAAAATTTTATATGCCCCAGAGCACAACTTACAACCCTTGCCCTGAGGGCTGTGGGGGGAGGGGTTGTCATACTTAAAGAACTAATTTCCAAAACTTTCAACTACGTTGAATAAAATGCCTATCTAAAAATTTTGATTTGACGTGTTTAGGGCGAAGGTGGGCGTGAGATGGGTGTTAGTTGCCATCAAATCACTTTAGACTATTAAAAAGATTACTAGCCCTTTAAATTTAAAATCGAAAGAGTCATTGTTCAAGTTTCAATGACAAAGAGTTCAATAAAAACCTTATATGCCCCCAGGGCATAAATTGTAATCTTTGCCTTAAGGCTTGTGGGGGAGTTTCCTCCTCAAAAATATACTTTCTATCTGAAAATCAGCTACGCTGAACAAAATGGCTATCTCAAAATTTTGATTGGATATGTTTGGGGGAATGATGGGCGTGGGGGGGCTATTTGCCCTCAATCACTTTCGACTATTAAAAAGGCACTAGCCCTTTGAATTTCCAATCGAATGAGTCTTTTTTGAAGTTTCTACGACAACGCCTTCTATAAAAACCTTATATGCCCCTAGGGCATAACTTAAAACCCTTGCCCCGAGTGTTGTGGGGAGTGTCTTCCTCAAAAACATATTTTATATCTGGAAATCAACTACGCTGAACAAAATGGATCTCTCAAAATTTTGATTGGATGTGTTTTGGGAAATGATGAGCGTGGGGGGAGGGCTACTTACCCTACAATCACTTTCGACTATTAGAAAGGGCACTAGCCCTTTGAATTTCCAATCGAATGAGCCTTTTTTGAAGTTTCTACGACAACACTTTCTATAAAAACCTTATATGCCCCGAGGGCATAACTTAAAACCCTTGCCCCGAGGGTTGCGGGGGAGTATCCTCCTCAAAAACATATTTTGTATCTGGAAATCAACTATGCTGAACAAAATGGCTATCTCAAAATTTTGATTTGATGTATTTGGGGGAATGAGTGGCGTGGGGGGGAGCTAGTTGCCCTGCAGTCACTTTCGAATATTAAAAAGGGCACTAACCCTTTGAATTTCCAATTGAACGAGCCTGTTTTGAAGTTTCTACGACAACACCTTCTATAAAAACCTGATATTCCCCCAGGGCATAACTTAAAACCCTTGCCCTGAGGGTTTTGGGGGAGTGTCCTCCTCAAAAATATATTTTCTATCTGGAAATCAGCTATGCTAAACCAAATGGCTATCTCTAAATTTTAATTGGATGTGTTTGGGAGAAGGATGGGCGTGAGGGGGGCTAGTTGCCCTCCAATCACTTTCGACTGTTAAAAAGGGCACTAGAACTCTCAATTTCCAATCGAATGAGCCCCTTTTGAAGTTTCTACGACGACCCTTCTATATGAAGTGCCCTGCTCTAAAGGAAAAAAAAAATAATAAATAGTACATTGTGCCAACATCGTTCTTATATGCCCCCAGGTCATAGTTTACAACCCTGACCCCAAGGGCTGTGGGGGAGTTCCCTCCTTAAAAACATATTTTCTATCCGGAAACTAATTACTCATATCAAACTTGCTATCTCAAAATCTGGATTGGATGTGTTTTGAGAAATGATGGGCGTGGGGGGCTAGTTGCCCTCTAATCACTTTCGACTATTAAAAAGGGCACTAGCCACTCCAATTTCCAATCGAATGAGCCCTTTTTAAAGTTTCTACGACAACTCCTTCGATACTAAGTGCCCGGGTCGAGAAAAAAAACAAACATATTGTGCCCACATCGTTCTTTACTTAGGCAGCGCTAGAAAAATGGGTCACTTCTACAATTTGTAACCATTGCCCTCTTGGCTTCACGGGTATGTTACCCGTCCCCCTGGAGGGAAATTTTATGATCTTTTGAACACTCAGAGTAAAATTGCTGTCACACAATACTGATTCGATGCCATTGGGGTTTCCTGGGGTGAAAATTGCATAAGAGAGGGATGCTTGTCCTCCAATGAGTTTTGGCCTTTTTAAAAGGACACTAGAATTTACAATTCCCAGCCAAAGGAGCCTTCTACCAAGTTGCTCTCTATACGATCTCTTTCTTTCGAAGTGGCCGGGTAAAATGCCAGGGAATGCAAATTCTGAGAAGGCCAATCAATTTGCCATGATCTGAAACCCCCCTGAAAGTTTTGAGCCCCCCCCCCATCCGAAACACAAGGAAAAATTGTTGTTTTCTTTGCAGGCTTTTTTTCTAGTTCTTTTTTTCTGTCAGGCTAGCAGCTTACGGCAGGATTACAGGGATATGTTTAATTGCTCGTTCAAAAGCTACTGCCTCTTTCCATTTGCCTCTTATGGAGTTTGTCCATTTCTGGTGAGGAAATACTGGGAAGCAAAATAGGGCTTAGCAAAAACTAAAAAACGCATGTTTTGAAAAATCTGCCTTATGAAACAAATGCCATTTGTTTGTTTTTCATTTTATTAAAATATTTCAGTTTATTATGTATAAATTCTCAATGATACCGTTGACAACCTACCCTTTAGACTTTTAAGTTATTTGACAAAGTTGCGCATATCGTGTAGGAAAGTCTCTGGGAGGTAGGAAGTAAAACCTATATGTAATGCCCTATTTAAACAAAAACCATATCGAATTGTTCAGTTTTATCGTCTAAATTTAAACAAGGACCTTTGTGTGAGGTTTATTGTGTGCACTTAGAAAAACGAGCAAAAATTAATTTAAAAAAAAAAAGTTTTCCTCGTGGAAGTAAAGAGCGAAGCAGAAACTTGGAACGAATAGAAATTATTGCTTCGCAGATTATGCAAGATATGCAAAACTAACTCAAATAAACTGACTCGTGGCACTCCTGTAGAATTCTAAAATCTAGCGTTTTATTGAAAACTGAGCTTCTTGAGTTTTTAGAATATTAACATTATATGCTAAGAGTTATCGGTTCATGGTCTGTGAAAGACTATTGAGAGACTTATAGATTGGTCTTTTATTTTCTTAAGATTACTCATGGAATTTTTCTGCCCCCAAAAGACATCCTGTTTGTTTTTTTTTTTTTTTTTTTTTTTTTTTTCATTAAAGCACTAGTTTATACAATTCTAAAAGGTAATAGATCTTGTGTAATCTGCGAAGCATTACATTTTTTTTCGTTTTAATTCCCGACTTCGCTTTATTTTTGTAAGAAAACGTTTTTATCTTAAATTAATTTTGTAATAATGGTATAAGCAACCTTAAGTGGTTGTGTCTAGAATCTGATAGAACACAATTTTTGTGTATATATTTAGCAGCAGCATAACGGACAGGTCTTAACGTAAAGAAAATTATGGCTCCCATATGACAAAGCAAAAAAATGTTGAATCTTTGTAGTATATCAAAGCAAAAATGATAGGCCTTGAGTCCCTGCTGCTATTAACAAATGTTTTGTTGTCTAGTAATAGAATACATGAAACCTTATTTGTAGAAAAATGAGCAATTTATGTTTCATCATGTCATTATTTTTGAAGTAGTTTTGTATCATCTTTGCAAAATAATTAATGTTTCAGCAGTTAAGGACCAAACAATGATAGACCACTATGGCTTATTTTATAAAAGTAAAAAAATTAACCTGTTTGAGTTACTAAAGACTTTCCGATACTTATGCACTATGCGGCACCCACCGCTATATACTGTATAGGAAACCAGACATTGCGACCCGTCAAACGGGTATTTGCTATTGCAAAGCGTGGTTTCTTATCGAGTTTACAATATTTAAACGATTGTTTTTTGGGGGTTTCGGGGGGGGGGTACCTAGGTTAGGTTACGTATTTAATATATGCTCTGCTTTATCCCCCCCCCCCTCCTAATGTGCAAATATACAGACCAAATTTGTTTCTAAAACTATTTTATATTCATCCTATTTTATTTTATTTCATTAGTATTAACCAAACTTGACTTCTTTCGTGGGGCCAGTATAATGCATAAGTACCGACTTTCCTGTAAATGGTAATTCATCACGAGCTATTCAAAGTCATTAGGTTAACAACCACGAATCTAATGAAGAGCGAGTAAATAAAAAAAAAATGACACTGAAAGTTGTTTTGCTCAAAACGTCATCCACGTTTCACGTTTTTCTCAGTGGCTCAGGATTCAAAGAAATTATAAACAGGCAAGTCTGTTTTTTTGAGGGGAAGAGGAATTGCTTAAATATTAAAAACCAGTTAAAAGACCCTGCGTCAAGAGAAATAATCATAACAGGGATATTAGGATGGGTGCCTAGCCCTCTCCCCTCCCTCGACACGTTCCCAAGCTTTAGAAGACATTTTTGTGAAAAAGAAAAAAATTTGCCTCATTTTAGCAACATATTCCCCTTTTTGGCAAATAGTTGATTACTTTTATTCATATGAGTATGGCTTCTCTGGTCCCTAATGAAGGTTTTTCTTCTCTGGCTCTTCGTGAGGGTTTTGCTTCTATAGACCTTCCTCAAATAGTGTCTCTGGTGGGGCTTAAGGAGACTGGACAGTTTATGGAAGAGGATAAACTGAAATCACAGGTGGGCGAACGTGTTACATCAGTCTCATTCATGTAACACGTCAGTCTAGGTAGTCTCGACCATGAGCCCTAACAAAGTGGAGCTAGAACCACCAGTTTCAGATAACTGGACCAATGAGTCTCAAGTTCAAACCTTGAGTCTCATTGAATTCGCATTTCTTGGGAGTAAATAAATATGTTTTGCTTTTCTTTGTCAGTACCTTATGTTTTTTAACGGTGGCCTGCTTTCATATACAGAAAAAGTGCGGCTTTTACTAACTTTGGCCATAGATTTAGCCGTTTGGAACTTGCTCTAAAAAAAAAAATCAATACTTTATGTCAGGGAAGAATAATAATAAAACGTACTCAACGTCAAAAAAAACTTGGAACTATAAAACAGAACAAACCATGTGTTTTATAGAATGTTGTCATATTTATTGTTCAATACTTAGGTCTATCTACTTGACTCTTATAGCTTGTCATGGAACATGTGCTTCGTGCCACCTAACCCAGAACCATAGCCGCTCTGTGCGTTGTGATTCTTGCAAGGATAAAACAAGACTGATTCAGGGCCATCGGTGTGTTCGCCATTGTGAGAGTGGTTGGTTCCAGGATGGTGAGATTTGCAAAAAATGTCACGTGTCATGTGGCGAGTGCGTATACTCTGGGCCTAAAGGTTGTCAAAGCTGTCGTAGGGGACTCTACCTAACTCAATATGTAAGTACTATTCACTTTATCTAGGAAAGAATTTCTAAACAACCAATGAAGTTTAAAAACGAAAACACCCAAAACCTATTTTTCACCTCTTTTGCTCAAAATTTTTCGCTTGCAATTGAATCCTGCGGTTCAAGCCTTCTGTATTCTAAACGGAGCGTGCTTACTAAGAGGGTCATTACAGTAAGGAGTTTCGGACTTAGCCTCTACTTCTAGAAATGTCAATTAATAACATATTTGCGACATCCTGATCTTAAGATGCAACCAATGACGTCATCACTATTAGCGTTTATAACTGTCTTATTCTTTCACGTGTCAAACAATGGCGTCATTCTCCGAAGATTTTCTCCGAGTTACTTACCGCCTTTCCCGTGATTTTCGAATTTGCACGTGCTTTTAGATACGATTTATCCTTGAGCATGTTCCTTTTTTAAACAGTTCGTGGTAACGCACTTTAAGTAAAGGGCGACTGGGACCAATAGTAACCGAAACTAAAAAAGGAATTTTGACAACTATTAGTGTACCAAAAGAATTGGTTGTTACGCTGATTTTGATTATATAAAATTCATTCACTTTAATGCTACTACTCAAAAATTACGAGCCTGAGAAGCATTCCCTGATTTCCAAAAAAAAAAGAGAGAAACACCCCCAAAATTTCAAGTGATCCTAATGAAAAATAATAGTATAAAATTCAGCATATCACAAATCCTACTGTAGAGGTTTAAAGCTTTATATCTGCAAAAGTGGGGATTCTGTTTTTTTTTTTTTTTTTTTTTTTTTTTTTTTTTTTTTTTTTTTTTTTTTGTCCAAGAAGAAAGATTACGGAAGCATGTTTATTTAATTTTCTCCCCAAGGATGATCGTATCGAACTAATGGTCCTAGAAAATTGGAAGAGGGCTCATTCAAACAGAAATCAAAAATTCAAATGCCCTTTATAAGTTATCCAAAGGGATTGGAAAGGAACAATATACTTAAAAAAAATATTAATGCTTGCAACAGCCAGCTTCACTGGCTTTTTGGCAACTCCCTCCCGTCGCCTTGGTATTCAGAACTCACAAATGTAATGTCCCTGATGTTGCCTCTCTCCGCTCATTTCTTTCTTTACGGTTGGTAGTACGGGCCGCTACATTCACAAATGTGGTGTCGCTTTGCTTGTGCCTTCTGCCATCGTACGATTGCTATTTTCACATCAAATCCCTGATTTTTTCTGTGTATATTTTTTGAATTTGCATGCCCTATGCACATTCTTATGGTACCAAAATTTTCACATTTTTGCTTGATTAGTTTAGGCTATTTTTGAGTGGAAACATACACATACTTGATTTTATATAGACTAGCCAAAGATCTGGCAAAAACCCAGATTCTTCCGCTTTTCGTTGCTTCCTTCCTGCTTGCTCACGCCATCGGTTCTTGCGCGCTTGTTATCACGTCATATTTATGTCATGTTGTCTTGTTTTCAGCACAAACAATTCAATTTACGCTCGAAAATTACAAACACAAACTATAAATGAAGATAGATTTGCTCAGTCTTACAGTATTGAATATAGTTCAGAGGCTCAAAATCTTTTTTTTTTTTAATCTAGAATCATTCATTGTCAATTCAACGCAAAACGGTTGAATAAGTAAAGAGCGATGTGTCACCTGTAGTATTATTAGAGATATCTTCTCTGGATGCATGACACACGTGTCGTAATAGACACTCGTGATATCATGATGTCATGGGGATATCAAGATAGGATATACCCAAAAATAAATTTAGCTAACTCACACTTAACCATAGGAACAAGTTTCATTAAAAAAAAGAAAATTGGTGCATAATTATTGTTAAGTTAATATTGACAATTTAAAAATGTTTTAGAAGTTTAAAATGTCATGTAGATTTATTATTTACTTGACTTTTGAAAATGACGCAAATGAGAAGAAAAAGTATTACAATTAATATGAAGAAACGGTAATAAAATATTATAAAGCTATATTTCTCTTAGTAAGAAGCGATCATGCCTAGGATGAGTAATGGAGTATCTGCTGTTCGGATTCAAAAATCGTGTTCCGCTTCTTTTGAGCCAGAGGGAATTAAAGAAATTGACAGCGACCCTTATAGCCTCATTGGCGAGATTGGGGCTAATTTTGATGAAAGTGGCATGGATTTAGACGAAATCTGCTTGCTCACCGAAAAAGAAAAACGTCGATTTGATAGTCGCTTCTCTGTTACTGACCAGCAGCTTGGAAGTGGATCGTTTGGGAAAGTCTATCTTGGGGCGGATAAGTCTGGGGGTGGAAAAGTAGCCATTAAGAAAATAAAGAAATGCAAAATATACGATTCCACTGTGAACGAAAGAGGAAAAGTGGTTCCTATGGAAATTGAGATACTGATAAAAATCAAAGGCCTAGATGGGTTCGTTCAAATGTTTGACTTCTTTGAAATGGGTGATGAATTTTGGCTTGTCACGGAATTTTTTGAAAATGCGTTGGACATAAATAGTTTTATTAAGTGTCATCTGAGGCTTAGTGAAAAAGAGGCACTTTTCATCTTTAGACAAATTTGCATCTGTGTCCAAAGACTGTTTAATTGTAAAATTATCCACAGAGACATAAAGCCAGAAAATATTATTATCACATCCGAAGGAACCATAAAATTAATAGATTTTGGAAGTGCCACACATATTGACAGGGCTCTAGAGAATCTTGTTGCCACAACACTTTATTTACCGCCTGAGTTTTTACGCGAAGAAATATACAAACCTGAGGCTGTGGCGGTTTGGTCCTTGGGCTTAGTTTTGGCTGGCCTTCTCACTGGGAAAGATATCTTCGCAAAACTCGAATCACCATACGTGGTTAGTTATAAAGAAGCGTTAGAAGCGTTAGTTATGAAAAGCGTTAGAAGTTTTATAAAGAACATAACGCCCACCTTTTCGATACAAGTAAAAGACCTGCTAAGTAAGTGTTTGAACGAGGATCCAGATGAAAGAATTACACTGAGAGACATATTAAACCACATTTGTTTCAATGGTTTGAATTGATTTCTTTTTTCGCATACTTTTACAGTTGTGTTGCGTGAAACCAAAAGAGGTTTATCCTCTTTTCCAAATAATTAATTTAACAAAACTTTTTTGGAAAAAGGAATTTTTTAAAGAAAAGTAAAGAGACATGTTAAAACCTAAGTCAAGCAGAAATAAATTTCTATTATAATTCAAACTTAAAATGAACCAAGATTACTATCAATGAATAAACGAAACCCCAACGAACAGAAATTAAAAAAAAAATTAAACAGAATTAAAAAAAATAAAACACCAAGAACCCTTGGACATACATGTATCTTAATTCATCATTTTATTATTAAAAGAGCAATTTATGTTATATTTTGTTATAATTATCTCTTTAGCTAAATAAATGCATGGAAAGGTAATTTATTAAAAAGAGTTCTGTTTTGGCGCAGATATGCCACTTGGGTAAACTGGCAACACATTGTGTCTTTTGATTTACCTTGGCAGCTTGATTACCGGCAGCTTGTAGTGCAAAAACGTTTAGGTTGCCCGGAAATAAAGCATATTTAGCTCTATACCCCAAATAATGTGTAGTCTCCACCACCTCCCGTCCTTCTTTTCGTATGCTTACAGAAAGTTTCGACTTCCTCCCCTGAACCGTTTCTGAGATACTACAGATATTGTATTTTGATAACCTGCATGCACTTGGACTCTTTTGATTTACCTCTACCCTCTACCTCAAGTCGTAGTTCAATGTTCACTTGATCTTCCCCTTAACATTCCCTGAAAGTACCAACTTCATACCCCAAGCTGATCTCGATGTATTGGACATACACCATTTTGATAACCTTGCACTGTATTAACCTTGCTGCTTTACTGTGCATAGACTATAGGAGTTTAAAGTGCAAAAACTGTTTGTGAATCAGAGACACAAATTTTCTAACCCTTTGCTCCTAATCTAAAATAAAATTTGATGGTTTTTGCCTCCCCCTCCTATCCTTTCCCAAACAGTACCTGAAAGTTTTGACTTCATCTCCTAAGCCGTTCCCAAAATATGGTACATATGGTATTTCGATGATATGGATGCGTATAGTGTCTTTTGATTTAACTAACAAAAATCAATATTTAAGATCGACTTTTCTGTCTTCCCCACTCCCGTTCCTGAAATTTCCAATTTCATACCCAGGCTGTTTTCGAGCTGTTGCAGATACGCCATATTGACAACATGGCAACACATATTGACATTTTATTTACTTCATTACCAAACTGTGCATAGATCGTAAGTTCCACAGGAGCTTATAGTGCAAAATGTTTAGACGGATCAAAGACAACAAACTATTTCCCTCCCCTACCCTTAGCATATGGCTTAATGGAGCTCTTTACTTTCCTATGAAAATTCTATTTTGTGGAAAAAGTTTTTTAAATTTATAAGTAGGGAAAGATAAATATTACTATTTAAAATCATTGAAAACAAAGCTCATCGTAGCACTTACCGCCCCCCCCCCCCGGAATTTTATGGCAAGGCTCATGATGCCCTGCCTCGCCTTTTCCCCCTCTGTGCTGGCAGGTATGTGAATTTAATGTTTTATGCTACATAGAAAAAAAAATCGCAACGGGAGGGGTACTATTACCCCCCCCTAGCACCAATGATAAAGATGTAGACCAAAAGTATTCCTGGGAATCAAGAGGCACTAAATATTAACTTCTCCTTCCCAAAAACATTTTCTGTCTTTATGTGAAAGCTTAATGAAAATTGGGTTAACCGGGGCATTATAATGCACTCTTTGAAGCCTGTGCCCCCACCCCCACTAAAAAATGACCCAAAACCCTTCCTTCATAATAGCTGATGTGAACTTGAACATCCATGTATGTAGACCCCGGCGCCATGCCGGCGGATCGACCGAACGCCGCCGACGAGAGGCCCGGTCGAACGCCACCGACGGATTGTACCGCCACCGGCACACCAACGGTGCACCGCCCCCGGCAAAGGTTGTGGCGTTCGGTCGACTTTAAATTAATTTTGTGGCAATTCTTTATTGCGTCAACCACAAAGTCGGAGATTTCGATTTTCCTGATTAGAAATCAAGCAGGGCTTGCACTATCCCCGAATTTTCTGGTATTCCCCCGAAAATCTATGTGTCACCCCGAAAAAAAAAATTGGTTCCCCGAATCCCCGAAAATCACGCAATCACGGTGCCACTCCTAGCGATTTATCCCCAGTGACTTTCCCTGCCAAATATTACGTTGCATACCCTAATTCTTCACTACTCTCTTGTTCTTTAATTTTTATCTCTTTTGTTACTTTGCATAAAAACCAGACAGATGCAATATGCAATTGCAAATATTGCAATATATACAGTTCTTCATACGTTGACAAAAACAGTATCGTCTTTATGAAATGAGTTTAAATCATTTTGAATGTAGTTTCCCAATCGCTATTTCTAACATCGTTCGTAGTCAAGAATTTTATTTTCAAGTTGAACAGAATTATAGAACGAATTCACTACTATACAGCTTCAGCCTTCAGTTGGATTCTGAAATTGACAGCCGACAGATTGTTTCTACAGCTGAATTGTAAGTTTGCAGATTTTTTTTTTTTTTTATGTTTTTAAATAAGATTTTCTTAATGTTTAATACTCAATTGTTGAACGCCTGAATGTTTAATACTCGGAAGCTACCCCAAAAATATGACTCATAAATAAATTGTAAATTATTGCCTATAGGGGGGGATAAGGGGCTATCATGTTTAAGTGACAATACCTTATTTTTTTTTTTACTGAAAGCAGGGTTGCCAAAAGGATAATTTTTTTTTTCATTTAAAGTGGAGACAGAAGAAAATGATATCAAATTCCCTGGGAAACCATTGTAATATTTTGATAGAAACAGGGCCCCCCATTAAGACTTGTTCATTGTCTTGGATATTTTGCAATTTCTCATAGGCTACTGTCCTAATTTGGCTTTTGTGTGTGCTCCATTTTAAATACATTCTTCGGATCTTATTGAATGTCAAGGTGAATCTGTGACTCAGTTTTCCGATAATTTAAGGTATATCTGAATAATTTCGACATTTTTGTTGTTGTCTTTGTACCCATTTACTGATACCCTCATTTTTTTTCAAGGAACACTAAGCTGTTTAACGTTATTTTGCGTGTTTGTTTGAACCATATAGTGACCTAGTTAATTGTTAAGTAACTTATTTTTCTAATAAAAGCTGAGACGGTATCCTATCAAGGTGGTATCCAGAGGGGGGGGGGTAGGGGGGTATTACATTTAAATGATAATATCGCGAAATTTTTTATTGAAAGCAGGGATCCCAAAAAGTTATTTTTTTCAATTTAAAGCAGAGACGGCATTTTATCAAGGTGGTATCCAGAGGGGGGGGGAGCTATCATATTTAAATGATAATAACTCGATTTTTTTTTGGAAAGCAGGGGTGCCAATAAGTTAATTATTTTTTTTTATTTAAAGCAGAGACGGTGTCCTATCAAGATGGTATCCATAGGGGGGGGGGATAGGGATTTCTTATATTTAAGTGATAGTACCTTGATTTTTTTTTATTGAAAGCAGGGATCCCAAAAAGTTTAAAAGTTGACAAAAATTAAAAAGATTTTCGTGAGTTATACTTGATACAGCACTTGCATAGTTTTATCGTCCAAAGGGAAAGGGACATATCCGTCCCAACCGTTTTTTTTTCTTATTTAGGAAACGGGTTTAATTTGAAAACATTCATTCATAAGTACCAGGCAGATTCACACTAAAACGAATTGGTGTGACGAAAGTGATATCGACATCCCCACCTAACATTGCGCTCGAGCGACAATGGCGCCCTTGGTCCAGTGCCCGAGTTACATTTAAAGGCCAGGTCATAATAAAAGCTTTGAATTTGGGAGGTTCAAGGAGGAGTCTTTGACAGTCTTATGACCCCAGGGTACTAGATGTTGCAACGTTCTTACGTACCTACAGTGGTTTGAAAAATTAGATCCCCGCACAAATGATTACCAAAAATATACACAAATATAACATTTGGAATATTATAACACTTTTTTCAAAGCTTTGAAGAAAAGCAAAAAAGGCTAAATACCCGTAACTACGCTTGAAAGCTGATTTAAAAAGAAACTCTTTGGAGATTTCCATGGAAATGACCATAGCAGAAGCTTTGAGCCTGGGTGGGGATCAAAGAGGAGTCTTTGAGTATTTTGACCACAGGTGACTTATTGTTGCGACTTTCTTAAATTTGGTAATTTTTGTGAGCATTTGGAAATCAAAGCTTGCACTCAATAACTGATACTAAGTATCCTAACAATTTGCTTGGATTAAAGCGACGAACTAGGAGGAAAATCTCAACATCATTCTGGAGCTACTTCAGTATGCATGTTATTTCATTTAATTACATTTAAAACAGATGAGCTTTTCATTTTTTACAAGAAAATAGCTGATATTTCATTTTTCTTCATATCAAATAAACAATTAAGTGTTTTTGTTTCATTGTAATTGAAGTTTTCTCATGTGAAGTGTGCACCATGTATTTTTCAATTTGATAAATTTACTCCTTTTAGATGTAGTTTATAATTTGACTTCCATTAGGTATTTATTAATTTATAATTTGGAATGAATCTCCAAAGGGAAAAAAAACGAATGATATCCAAAAGAGCAGCCAAAAGCAATAAAAAAGCAGCAGTTCAGCCTTAGCCTACATGACATATATTCTATAAAGAAGCCAAAAAGCTTTGAAATGCATTTTTTTAAATTATAATTAAAAACCAGTTTTTGATACAAAAAGTCTTTTTAAGAATCCAAAAGAGCAAAAAAAACAATCAATATCAAAGTCATCCATTTCAACTGTATCAAAGGTGACAAAACAGATATAGTCTAAGAGTATTATGAAAAAACTAAGCTTCTATGTTCAAAGTTTCACTCAAAGTTTTTACCCAGATAACTGACAAATTTTGTAATACAGTATTTGATGTTGTATATGCAGTAATGCTCGATGAAAAAAACTACGAATTTTGATGATTATTTATGTTAAGAGTACATAACTAGTAGCTAACTCAACTACTCATATTATGCAACGGTTCTGAAACGCCACAGTCATTTTGTTTCTACCACATTTCTACTTCTCTTGATGAATAACGAAGAAGACCAGTTTCCTGCCAGCGACTTGTGAATTTTTGAACTCATGAATAGGCTCGAATACTGTTGTAAATTTAAGCTGTGATTTGAGAAAGACTGATGAAAACATTAATGTTTGCGGTCAACATTGATCACGCCGGTGGCGCGCCGCCGACATCTTACCGGCGGCGCGGCGTGGCGTTCTGTTTTTGGCCCCGCCGCAACCGGTCTTCCCTCATCGGCGCGGCGCCGGGGTCTACATGTATGTAATTTTATGAAATATGAAACAAATCACTTTAATTAAAAGAAGCTTTAAAATAAATGCCAGAAACAATTTTCTGCAATAAGAAGGGAAATGTCACACCTCGCAGCACTATTATTCAGGCTTGTTCTAAATGAAGGGGGGTAAGAGGCTGATTCCTACTCCCTCCTTTCTACCCCTTTCTATGTTTATGTGAAGCCTTATGGAGAGTTATACAATTTGGGTATTGAAATAGGCTCTCTTAGACGTCTCCCGCCCCTCACCTGCACAATGAACCAGCGCTCCTCCTTCATAAAAGTTGACGCTCAATTATACATCGTTAAAACCAACCTCGCGAAAAATAAAGTGAGTCAACATAATTAGTTCAATGATTAAGAAATATCCATATTGATCATTTATTTTGTGTGGATTACGCGACTTTTCAGGAACTAGTGTGCCACCATGCGAAATTACTTCCTCTGAAACTGGGAAGCTCAATATGTAGTGTTTGATACTTTTAGATTGATTGACTATATCAGAATTTTCAGGTGATAGCAACTTCGGTCTTCTTTGGGGCAAAATCGTAGTTTGGTGCCACAAAATGGTAGAAAACGCCACTTTCCCATTTAACTATCCTTTTGGTTACTTAAAAAAGGGCACTAGAACTTTTAATGTTCGAATGAGCCCTCTCCCGATCTTCTAGAACCGCCATTTTGATACAATTACCCCAGAGAAAAAAAACTAATAAACACGCATCATGGAGCCTTATGGGGGAGAATGTGTTGAAGTAGTTTCAACAGTTTATTGATTTTTATTGTTAAATAAAGAATTCAGAACTAAAAAAACTCAGAACTCAGCATCAGTGGTCATCCTCTGGAAAAAAAACTGCAAAATTCCGCATTTTCATAAATAGGAGCTTGCAACCATTACAGTTAGGTTCTCTGATATGCTGAAGTGAATTATGTGATTTTCAATGAGATTGCTTGCCTTTTTGGTGGTCCTTCCCCACTCTTTGAAAATCAGGCAAATATCCTCTGGCTCGTAGCTCATGATGAGTAACAGTAAACGTAACGAATCGTATATATTTGGAACCAGCATACAAAATCAAATCTTTTCGATGCATTAGTTGTTATCGAAATTCCGTTTTTTAGCCTGTTGGTCACTATGGGCCCGAGTCACTCCTTACTTACAATTCGTTACCACGAACTGTTTGATCCTGACATCTTATAGGAAGGTACAATATTCCTAAAGTCAATTGTACCTACAGGCCTAAACCGTTGTTAATTGAAAGAAAGTGAGTGAAGAAAAAATTGTTCTTTGTATTTTTTAAAATACTTGCTGTTGTGTTTTATATTTCTATATCTTCTATCGGTGATTGAATCTTTGTTCTAGGGCACATGTGAAGCGCATTGCACGACAGGATTTTATCCTTTGAATGGTCTATGTATCCCATGTGAAGCTGGCTGCCCGGCGTGCAGCACAGGCGGTATATGTGACGCGGAATATCAAAGTGACCAATCTAGATTTGGAGAGTCATCAAGAGATATCACAATAACGGTTGTTTTATTTTATATTTCGCTATTTTATGCGAACAGAATTTTCAAAAGGTCAAAAACAAGTGAACACTCGAATAGATTTTCCATAAAGTCGGAAACATAAGAATGAAATTTTCAAGTCAGAAACACATGAGCACATACGAATAGATTGTTTTTAAAGTCAGAAACATGAGAACATTGTTTAAAAAAAAAACAGAAACACACAAACATAAGCTTGAAAACAAACAAAAAATTTTTTTAGAAGTAATAAACATACAACCAGAGTTTTGAAAAATATAAAAACACATGAACATGACCAAACGGTTGATTTTAAATTTCATTAGCCTAGGTTAGTTTAGCCTAAGTTAGCTGTTAACCACTTTAACCTTGGATATATATTCACAAGTTAGCCTTTGAAACATACGAACAAAGTTTTCATAATGTATGAAAAACACGTGAACATAATCAAATTTGATTTTATGCTTCACTAGCCTAGATTTGATTAGCCTAGGTTAGCGATTCACTATTTCTGCCTATGCTACATTTCCCCAAGATAGCTTATTTACTTTTTTTAAGCTAGGTTAATTCAAGCTAAGTTGAAGTGCCAACGCCAGCTAAATTGTATCTAACAATAGAAGTAAAATCAGATATATTTTAAGCGTATGCGTCTGAAATGCCCATGGTTCAAAAGTTACACGAGATGTATTTTTTTTAGGTATAAGATACCAGTTGAGGTACGAAGGAACTTTATTTCTCAAGGCTGAGACCTAAGTTTCTTAAAATGACCTAACAATAGCATAAAATCAGATATATTTAAACGTATGCATCTGAAGTGCTTATGGTCCACAATTTACTCAAGATGTACTTTTTAGGTATTGGATGTCAGTTGAGGCATTAAGTTACCTTAAATCTTAAGACTGAAACCTAAGTTTCTTAAAACGATCTAAAAAAAGTAATAAAATTAGATATTGTTTAATCATATGTATCTGAAATGCCCATTGGTCCACAAGCCACTTGAGATGTACATTTAGATGACTTACAAAGCTGCTGTGTTTTCCACGGCAGTAAAACCCAGAGATATGAGCGACACAGGTCCTGACAGTTATTGCGTGCCCTGGCCATCAAGGTATCCTTTCTTTTCGTGTTTCAAGATATCAAAACTCATACTATCCAATAATGATTAATATTATGTTTAAATTAGCAGCTATGTGATAAGGGCATAAACCCATTGGTCTACTGGGAAGGACACAGACAAATATCCAACTTTGACATCATTAGAAAGAAAATTCTTGAGTATCCTGGTGTTGTAATGGATACTAATTATATTAATGTAAACAGAAGACTGGCAGGATCCTAGCAGGATACTAGGGTATATAGGGGTTCTGTTATTGATGTTAAATTTAAAGATCACCATCTAGTAGCGTCTAGGGTTAAAATTAAAGCTGAAATTTTGCAAGGGTAACTAACTTCCGGGAAGTTGGGACGTTGCTGGACTCCAGGATTAATATTTGAGAAAAAAATTCCAGGAACAGTTGAATACTAAATTAGATGGTTTAAAATTTGACAATGTTGAAAATGAATTAAATAACTTTAGGAAAATAATTTTTCCTAAGTTTCTTCGGGAAGAAACTTAGGAACATCAGTGAAAAACTAGGAAAGCTATAAATATTAGTGAAAAGGTTTTATGTTTAATAGACAGGAGAAGGGGCTTGTACAAGAGTTATCTGAAAGATAGATCACAGGAAAATAAGAGTAATGTAAAATAAAGTGGAGAAACTATTGAAATATTAACTAATGAGGTGTGAAGTGAAGGCCATGGATAGAATTGCCGAGGATCTGGAAGATGCAGGTAGACGGCATAATAGTAAAATATTGTACTAGCATGTTAATAAATTGAGAGGGAATAGTCAATATGGACTTTTCCCCGTTAAAGATAGGAATAAGGCCACGATTAGTGTCAAGCAAAGAGTTAAAGTGAAATGGGCAGAACATTTTGAGAATGTGCTAAACCGGGATAGAGTTACAGGGAAAGATATTTTGTGACACCTTTGATGTGAAAGAAGATTTACTTTGTGAGTAAGAATTAGCGACAGTACGAAAAGGATTAAAAATAGTAAGGTCCCAGGTGCTGAGAGTGTGGTAAATGAGTTTCTAAGTTACTGAAGATTATGAATATGATTTCTGCATTTTTAAAGGTTTTGTTAGTTCAGGGTGCTAGAATAGGTTTGAAAACTAATGTGAAGAAGAATAAGTCGGTAAGGCTAGAAATAAGTGAAGATGAATAGGTGACGTTGGGCAACGAAAATATCGATCAAGCAGACAGCTTCACTTACCTTGGTAGTATTATTAGTAAAGACGGTGGGAGCAGTGAAGATGTTGAAAGTGGAATAGCCAAGGCACAGAGTGTTTATTCATAGTTTAAAAAAAAGTTTGGAAGAATACGAAGATAAGTCAGCGAACCAAGATTAAGATATTGGACGCTACAATAATGACAGTAGTCAAATATGACTCTGAACTATGGGTGCTCCGAAAAACAGAGGAAGATTTGCTAGATCTTTTCCAGATAAATTACCTACGGATTATTATGGATACTCCGCTGACTGACCCTATTTCAAACAGTAGGCTGTACAAAAAGTGTGGTTTAATCCCACTTTCTAGGGCTATAATCAGGGAAAGGTTGATGTGGCTAGGGCACGTTCTGCGTATGAAGGATGACAGATTGCCAAAAATTGTCCTTTTCGGCCGACCGTCTAGGGCTTAACGCAAAGCAGATCTTCCACGGTTGGGATGGAAGTATGAACTAAAGAAAGATTTAGGGTAAATGGGGACTTGGCTACAGGTGGGTTGGTGCTGTGATGAATAGTTAGTATTAGTAGTAGTAGTATCCTGGCGTTGAGAAGAGGTGCAGTGTTGCAGAAAGACTTTGGTTCTTCAGAGGACTCGATTAACATTAAAAGAAATTTTTTTTATTTTGTTTTGAAGTGCAATTTTTGACGTGTTTGCTTTATTTTTACCACTTGAGTTGAAATAACTTTTTAATTGAATTGTAAATTACAGTAGTCGAATTGAAACTGCACGAAAAAAAATGTGGCAGCCAACAATCTAATTGTATTTGCTTAAAAATGACAAGATTTATTGCTGAATTGATTAATTCAAGTAACCTGTCAATTGCGCATCCCTGATTAATACTGTAAGGCCATTCGTCGTTTTTCATAAGCATACTCTTATATAGGCCTATAGACACTACAAAAATAAAAGAAGGATACTCCAGTCAAGCAGAAGTACATAACCCCTAGTTCCTGTGATAATTTTGACGCAACAATCTATTCTTAATTAAATATCAATAGAGTTGTATTGATATTTTATCAATAGAGTTGTCTTTAAGATTGTCTCTAATATGTACCACGACCCAGAACATTTTTAAAATGTCAGCTCCTCGAAATTTTTGAACGGTTATCATGTGAACGTTTTTTTTTTTTGCACACAAAAAAGTGATATACTTCGATTAGTTCACCAAGACAAATTGATCAGCGTCAAAAATAGATATATCTTGCTTGGTTGAGCATCCCAACATCACCTCTTCATCTTCACGTTCTTAGTCTTCGTCTTCTTAACATTAATTTCCAAATCTATTCTTAGCCCCTAAACTCACAAAACGTCTAAATATTCATTCATTTTGCTAACGTTTTCGTCTAGGATGCTCAAATCATCAGCATAATATAAGTCTTGGAGAGTTCTACTTCCCCATTTGATTCCGTGTTCTCCCATTGCCTTTGCTGTAATCCTTAGGACAAACTCGAACAAAATAATTCATATAAATGGGATAGAAAGCAACCCTGCTTAATTCCTGATTTGATGAGATATCAGGTACTGACCTTATTGTCTGCCTTAACCGCAGCAATGTTATTCTCGTACATAGCACTAATCACTTTAATGTATTCATCTGGTATACCATACAAGAATAAGACCTTCGCTAAGCTTTTCAATCAGCTGAATCAAACGCTTTCTCATAATCTATAAGACTGAGGACTAGAGGGATTTGATGAATCAAGCACTTATATATATATATATATATATATATATATATATATATATATATATATATATATATATATATATATATATATATATATATATATATATATATATATATATATATATATATATATATATATGTATACATATATAGTACCGGGCCCCGGCACTCAGCAGGCTTCTATATATAGATTCTTACTGTCGCTTGCCTTCTAAATGCAGACAATTTGAGCCTTTTCTTTGTTGTCATGACGTCAAAATGGATCTTAAATTAGAAGTGGTGCCTTTGTATAATTACACTTTTTTATTGGACCTTTAATTTCTGCCTCGGCTTGTCTTTTGTCATTATGAAACACATATCGCCGAACCTTTGTTTCTTTCAATTGTTCAGGTGGTGGGGCAAAACTTCTTTTTCTTCCAACGGTTTATCTAGTCCAGGTTTTTGATTTTACAAGCTGTGGAAGGCATTGACGACTAACTTTATTTCTTTTAATTGTTCAGGGGGTGGAGCAAAATCTTCTTCTTGTGCCTTGGTCTGTCTTTTGTCATTATGAAAGACACATCACCAAAGCTTTGTTTCTTTTAATTGTTCAAGTGGTGGGACAAATAATTCTTTTTTTCCAATGATTTATGCAGTCCATATTTTTTATTTTCAAAGGTATGGTAGATATTGATGACACTGTAAACCTCTGCTGTCACCACTCTCTAAACCTCTATTTAGTTCTTTATTTATGCCCTTTTTGTATTGGCAGATGTAATGGTTTACGTAAATTCCAAAGATAGACGATAAACGTTGGTACATGGTCTTTATTGAATAACGTGAGAATACACATAGAGAAAATAAGGTAGCACAAGAACAACTAGCTACGACGAAGGCGAAAGATGGACTGCCCTTAGAAATGAACCAAGAATATAACTTTCCTGGAAAGGAAGTTCCAGTTATTGGTTGTTCCACCATGCCTGGGTACGGGCCCTTTCCCACGACTAGCTTTAGTCCCAAGAGCCCCCCTAGAATCCTCTCGTTGACACATAAATGCCCAAATAACTAAGAAATGAGATACCCGGACAAGCTTCTCGAATTGTTGTTAAATACTTTACAGATTCTCCCCCCTGTTTTAAGTTAAATTTCCCAAATTTGGCTTATCCCCTTCTCATTAAACCCCCAAACTTTAATTGGATTCAAAACATTCCCTTCCCAAATCATTCACTTCTCGCCTACTAACATTCTACAGCATGAACTAGTAAACAATTACATAATACAAACACTACACAATACTTGCATAAGTAAAACTTACATAGTATAAACGAACCACATTAACAACAGTAGTCGGAAACTGGATATTTTAACACTTCATTTTTCTTTGTATACTTTAAAATAGACTTGTTCTCCATACCCCTGAATTTGATGAGGACAAGGAAAGTTGGGATTATGTATAAACTTCGGATTAGGGCAAAAGCAATGACCGAGAAAGGCTAATTAATCCTGAAAATATTGGCGACAAATAAATGAAATTGCATAAACTTATAAATAATGGAATAGATATGTCAACCATTGCAGTTCGATTGGCCTACCATGCAGCAATAACGTCAAGATATTATTACCAATAAAATCCTCGGGGTTTTATTGCTATGGAACGCCTCGGTTTTGACCTATTTGGTTTTGCTCTACTAACTTGTGGTTCGACAAATGGCAATACTACTCTTTATATCTTTACATAACTATATGCACTAATCATTACAGCCATCCCGTCAGGAATTAACCTTATACTCTTGTACAAAGCAACTAGCCCCCTGCCCACCTTTTTTTTCTCATCCCACGGACGGCAAGATCAGTTACAAATTGATTGCTCTCCACCCTACTCATTGAACACTTAGTCCCCACTCAATGTGCAACAAAAAAAACAAACCCTTTGGGATCAGTACCATCCCACGGGACCTCAAAACTAGCTCCCTTTTCCTGGGTAGCCAAACCGCCCTGCGAGGAATCAGTACGATCTCGCAGTGTAACAAAAAAACAATCCCGTGAGGCATCAGTACCATCCCACGAGTCCTCAAAACCAGCTCCCTTTTCCGGGGTAGCCAAACCGCCCTGCTAGGCATCAGTACCATCTCGCAGTGCAACCAAAAAAATCATCCCGTGAGGCATGAGTACCATCCCACGGGACCTCAAAACCAGCTCCCTTTTCCTGGGTAGCCAAACCGCCCTGCGAGGAATCAGTACCATCTCGCAGTGCAACAAAAAAAAACATCCCGTGAGGCATCAGTACCATCCCACGGGACCTCAAAACCAGCTCCCTTTTCCTGGGTAGCCAAACCGCCCTGCGAGGAATCAGTGCCATCTCGCAGTGCCTTCTCATTATCATTGAGTCCAAATTTCACCCTCGTCAGCGCAGAAAAAAATTCATCGGAAAAAGAAGACGTGTCTCCTTTCCCCACTATCTGTTCTGTCTGTTCATATTGCTTTGCAACCTTGTACGCATCACCTAAACAAAAAAAAAAATTCTGCACTATTCTATAACAAATACCGTTTGTAGGACGGTCTGATCCCCTTCTTGAATAAATTAAGAGCAAATCTTCCAAGGACTACACCATCATCCCTGGCTTCTAAGGACACCCTACATGACCTTCCTAATTTTTGCATCCTTCTATAGAATAGATATGCCCTTTCATCCTTAAATTGAGCCGCGCCTACAAACTCTGCGACCATTTTGCCTACTATTTTGCCTGGGGCATATGCTACAAGTAATCCACGTTTTAAACTTGACAAATTTATAATTGAGGGGAGTCAAATAAAAGAAATGGAAATATGCCATTTCCCCTCCACTGTTTTACAAAATCAAAAGCAACCTTTTTGTTATATCCAGATTCCGCTGGATCAAATATAGAAATAAAAACTGACATATTGATATCAAAATCTGAAAAGCAATTACTCTAAAAATTTAAATATTTGTTTTAAACACCATTTTTTTTTTTTAATTACGGACGCCAGATTTTGGGCCATAAACTTCACTACTAACAACAAGGGTCTAATAAAATTTACTAGGTTGTTTAACCGTGGTAAATCACTTACGAAAGATAGTCTGTTCCAAATCCAATTGCAGTTGGTCTCAATTAAATCACTAGCGTCAAATGTAGTCACAATTGAGAATTAATTTTCGATTATCGAATTCAAAATGTTAAATTGTTGTTGGAAACTGTCAAATGTAGATCACACGTCGACTGTATAAAATCAGGTAAAAAAAAAACCACCAAACGTAGAATGGCTAAGTGAAGGTAGAAATCAACCGGAGACTCTCAGTTGTAGAAATTTGAATTAGTAGGTAGAAGCTATCGCGAGGAAATTTATGCTAGGCATTGTATAACAGCCTATTTCAAAATGTTCATTTAAAAGAAAGTGTTTTTCAAGAAGGCACTTTGAATAGAAGAAAGTTCAATAGCTCGTAACGTTTCGATGTCTTATTTATCAGTTTTTGCAGTATTTACGGCTCAATACCACAAGCAATTTTGGTAGCGGGCGAAATAGCTCTTCAATATGTTGCCAGTATTTAGCGTAAGATGTCGTAAGTACTTATAACGGTCACTCAAATGTCACTTGGAAGCTGTCCACTAGTGATATATGCTCCACTAGTTTTAACCGCTTGCCACCACTCTGTAAACCTCTGCTGTCACCACTCTGTAAACCTCTATTTAGTTCTGGATTTATGCCCTTTTTGTATTGGCAGATGTAATGGTTTACGTAAATTCCAAAGATAGACGATAAACGTTGGTACATGGTCTTTATTAAATAACGTGAGAATACAAATAGAGGAAATAAGGTAGCACAAGAACAACTAGCTACGACGAAGGTGAAAGATGGACTGCCTTTAGAAATGAACCAAGAATATAACTTTCCTGGAACGGAAGTTCCAGCTATTGGTTGTTCAACCATGCCTGGGAACGGACCCTTTCCCACGACTAGCTTTAGTCCCAAGAGCCCCCCTGGAATCCTCTCGTTGACACATAAATGCCCAAATAACTAAGAAATGAGATACCCGGAAAAGATTCTCGAATTGATGTTAAATACTTTACAACACTTATAAAGTGGTTTGAAAGTTATCTCACGGGCAGATCCCTCAAAGTAGTGTTGAATGATGTGGGCTCAGCAGCATTTCCAGCGACGTGTGGATTACCACAAGGATCTGTGTTAGGTCCGCTGCTTTACCTCATCTGTGTCGATCTCATGCGTCTTTATTTGAAAGATGTGTGTCTTATCTCGTTTGCTGATGATACCGCTTTAACTGTGTTTGCCTCATCTGCGAAGGACCTAGTGAGAAAAGCGAATCTCGCATTGGAAAGGCTGGACATTTTCACTTCATTAAGTCTATTGTGTGTAAATGTTCGCAAGACATTTTTAACGACGTTTTTTAGAGTTGGTACACCAATGGATGTATCTGGCCAGGTAACTTTATGTGGTAATCTAGTCCAGCAAGTTGATCATCTACGCTACCTTGGTTTTTATCTTATTGCCATCTATCATGGAAGTATCACAGTGACGCAATTTCATCAAAAACTGTCCGTGGGGTAGGAATACTTCAACGTCTGCAGCACTTTCTCCCTCAAAGAATACTTTTAACTATATATTATTCGTTGGTTTATCCATATATCTCTTACGGTTGCCTCCTTTGGAGCAGTAACTTCTTATGCAACTATAGAAGAGTGCGAGTTCTACAAAATAAAGCTGTTAAAAAAATCGGTAGATATGTCCAGGATGTACATGACACATGTGCTTATTTAGGTCCCTGAAGCTCCTTAATGTAAGTCAGATAAGAGATTACAAAGTTGCAGTATTTGTGTTTCAGTGTAAGAATTGTTTAACCCTTGATGTTTTTAAGATTTTTTACCAAATTGATAGTGACCTGCATAATTATGGAACTAGGCAAAGTGATAATATAGTTGTTAATTTGCGTCGTTGTGCCAAGTCTTCATTTTCAATGAAACACCTGGGTCCATCAGTATGGAATGAGCTTTTGATCATTGATCATTAGAGCGGCGGAACATCCACCTCAATTTAAAAAGAATTTAAAAGATTATTTTTTGGGGGAATTTGTTAAATTTTATTATGGCTGGTAGGTTGGGTAGGGGATGAAGAGGAGCTGGAGAGGTAAGGGCGGACTGGGAAGGTAAGGGTTGGGTAGGGGATGAAGAGGAGCTGGAGAGGTAAGGGCGGACTGGGAAGGTAAGGGTGGGTAGGGGCTAAGGTAAGGTTGGAAGGGCAGGGTTGGGGCGGGGAAAGGGAGTTGAGTATTATGAGTGATAGTGAATGGATTTGTTATTATTATTTTTCTTTTATATTTTATTTATCTATTAAGATTTTTGATTCAGTTATTTAGTTATTTATTTATTATGTTTTTTTCTTCATATATATAGGTTATAGTTTATCTATTTTTTATTTATTTATAATATTTTTAATTAAATAGTTGTAGTTTATGTAAATAGTTGAGTTAATAGGTAAGTAGTTACGTGGACTTTCAAGCGATCGCAAACCTTTATAGGTTTTCTCCAGTGCGAAAGTGTTGTTTAATTTATTTATTTGTTTTTGAATGTGTGTTAATAAACTTATGAACTTAACTTGTGAACTTAATAACTTATAATTAATAAACTTATGAACTTATCCATATCAAAATCCAAAATCAATCCCCATTGCTATCATTATCAATTTGTTTGCTTCGTTACACCTCGGCTTATCTTTCATCATTATGAAATACATATCGCCGAACTTTTGTTTTTATTTAACAAAGGTATGGTAGGCATTGATGACTTTATCCATGGCAAAATCCTAAACCCAATCATCATTTCTATCATTTTCAATTTTGACATTTTTTTATTCTCGCTGTCCAGGTTGATTTTCATTGACTCGCTGCTCTTCAGTTTCATTTTTGACTCGCTTACTTGTTCGTTGTCGTAAGTTTTCTAACTACGCGTTTCTTTGCTCTTCATTTTCAGCTTTAACACGTTCTAATTATCGTTTTCGCATGTATTCCAATTACCAGTGTCTTTGATCTTCATTTTCATTTTTGACCCATTATTGCAGGTGTTGGTTCCAAAGAATCATCATTTATAGTAACTGCAACTGCAAATTATCGTTTTTTTTTCCTTCCAACAGACATTATATTATATAAATAACTGTTGCGTTGGAAACTCAACAATCTTATTTATGCTATGCATGACATCATATAAGAAATTACTTATATGATGACATATATGATGTCATAAGAAGTGCTTATATGATGTACTAACATGGTACATGACGGCATTTGCAAAACCAAAATTCAGGCTCTTAGCGATTTTTTTCAGACTTTTGACCTATCTAGATCGTTTTTTTTATGCGAAAATATCCCGAGATACCAATTTGCCCGAAAAAAGATGGAGCCATTTTCCAGAAATAGAATAAATATATACATACACACAATTATTACTCACATATAAAGATAGTATATATTATGTATACATATATAAGAGTGAAAAATTTGGTCGACGTATTCTCTACCCATCCTAAAACCATACTGTTCTTCTCTTAGAACTTTATACAGCATCTCTAAGTCTACAAAGTATCATCATGCTAAGTAGTTTGCTTCCTATAGAAACAGGGCTAATGCCTCGACAATAACCACACTCGCTCTTATCGCCCTTTTTTTATATACATGGGTTTAATTAGATTTTTTTTTCCTGAGATCGCTAGGTATTTCCTTTTTCAAAAATCCTGTTCTTAATCTTCAGTAGCTAATTTCTAACCTCACAACCAACATACTTAAAAACATCATTAGCCAAACTATCAGCAAATGGGGTCTTATTTTTTTTTTTTTATCCTTTTAGTACTGTAACTGATTCTTCCTCAAAAAGCAAATCTTCCTTCACATCCTAAGTGCCATAAAGCTTTTTCATTGTTTTCTATATCCTTTTCTGTAACTCTATCACGGTTTAGCACATTCTCGAAACGATCTGCCCATTTCTTTTTAACTCTTTGCTTCTCAATAATTGTGGCCCCGTTCCTATCTTTAACTGGGATAAGTCCAGATTGGCTATTCTTTCTTAATTTATTAACATGCCGGCACAATATTTTATTATTATGCCTTCTGGCTGCATCTTCCAGATCTTTCTAATTTTATCCATGGTCTCCACGCCCTCTTAGTTCATATTTTAATGCTTTCTCTACTTTCTTTTCATTCCTCTTATTTTCATATGATATAAACTATCTCCTAGAATTATTCCTTCCATCTTCTACATCGTCAAAAAAAACTCTCTAGTTTAGTATTCAATTATTCCTGGAATGTTTCTCTCAAATTCTCATCCGGGAGTTTACCAACGTCATAGCTACCTTAGACAAGAATTAGACGCAACTTTTCCAAATGTAATGTCATATTCATCCATCTGGCCTGAGGTTAATAATTTTGTAAAAACCACGGAAGCTAGACCCAGTGCTTCCTCTTTTCGATTTTAATTTTCTCTATTTTCATACTAATTTTTTCCTAAAAATTCTTGTGCTTAAGTCTAATTTCTCCCTAGGAAAAAAGGAACATTTTGCCCTAGGTTTCCACAGAATTTACATGAAAAGCAGGGCACAGCATCTTTGTTTTTTTCTACTTCAGATAGTGATAACAGATAGCATCTTTTACGCTGACGAGAATACATAAAAAACTTCACATAAGCGTCATCTCCTGCACTTCATTGCACATGACGCTTGCCCTCGTCTAGAAACCAGCGAGAGCTTTGGGTATCCTGGCAGTTGATGAAATTTTATTAATTGCTCAAACAAGTGAGACTATGGTGACAATCTCGACACTATATTGGATGTCTGCGTTGACCAATTTCAGGAGCCTGAACAATTATCCAAATATTGCTGAGGTAACAAGAAGATTAGCAATATGCATTTCTGCTGTTCCGAGTACTTGATTTTTCCATTGCAAGTCTTCAGGCGAAGTGTCTTCTTCCAGTACTGCTTAACTGACACGTCTTCATTTTGAGAATCACCCAATGAAGCTTAGTGACATCTCACTCGTTTCTTGTGACCTCCATTCTGCATCCGTTTTTTGGAGGGAACCTTTTTTCTGGTAGAACGGGAAATCTTACCAATAGTGGCCTTAGAGATTTTGGTTTCAAATTTCTTGCATTCCTTGATTCAGCTAAAGCCAAAATGTCACAAATTTCGCCTTTAAGCTTGAATCAGTCTTTTCAACAAGACTGGTAATAGAGACCATTGTCATCACTTGTCTCTGGGGCATCTTCGAGTTTTTGCCTAGAAGTGGGTTCAGCTAATCCCACTTATCTGGTTTAAAGGCAGGTACTCACTGGAAACTTAAGAGGTCCAGTTCTAAGAATGAACCAATACTAACAAATATACACCATTTCTACGTTAGACACAACATCACAGAAAATTCCAGTCCCGGCAATATTAAATCATCGTTGATCAAAATTATACATTTCATCCAAATGTCCATTTTAAATAAATTTTTGACGTCGACATTTTAATTATGTCATACTTATTTATGAGCCAATATTTAAAGTAATACCAAAATTTGTATTTAAGAATTTTTAAATTACCCTTTTTTTCTATAGTTTAAAATTTTACCCTATGGTTTATGAGTAGTTTAATGCCATGGCAGGTTTGCAATTAAATTTTCTTTCTTTTTTTTCATTCTCTGACTTAGCTCTACACAGCGTTGACACAGGGTCACAGCGTTGTCCACTGGAAAAATATGGGCCTGAAGATTTTTTTTTATTCTCAACACTTCATGAGGAATTCGTTCGATACGTCCCCTCTTCTAAAGCGTTTTCCATTAGCAGAGGGTAGCATCATCTAAATGGTTTATTTGTCAGCTTTTTTGTAGCTGATGGCTCATATTAAGTGCATTTTTAACGATCGTTTCTTTTTTTAGGTAATTGAAAATCAGAACTCAGTATTGCTATCTGATCATTTTGACTTTGCACCTCCAAATATTGATCCCAAAAAAATTGTATATCATATCGTTCAGCCATTTAATCCTGAAGACGGTATATTAATGAACACAGATAAGCCAACCCATAATCTACAGAAGTTCACCCAGAATGACTTGTTAAAAGCTCGAATCGTGTTCACTCCAGCCCGATCAGCAAATGGACAAACATCACTTTTAACATCAGTTTTCACCGTTAGTCATCCCGAGAAGAAAAAGAATAAGAGAAAAGGCGTGGAACATAAGCTTACTGTTCGACTTGTGCCAGGATCACACTCAGACTCAAAGTTCGTAGAGCCATTCCCTCGCGTCTATGTTGAGCAGGTAATTGTGTTTTGTATACTTAATTTAAGTTAGAAACTTATTAGATCTTCTTTATTTCTCATTAGGACCTATGAATACATTGTGTTTACTTTCGTATTTTGAATGCGTGGTGCGACCTGACGCGTGAAAGAAGAATGAAATAGTCCGACACATCATCGTTCTCCTTAGCTGAAGGTTTAAGAACACTTGCCAAAATATTTCAGCTTTAATTGAGACTAAGAAGTCTGATGCCAAAACGATTTGCCAATTTTGCTTTGTGCTACCTTTGTGACAAATGACATTTTTTTTTGCAACATTTCCAGAAGGCAATGTATTTATTAATAATTAAATAAAATACAAGTTTTTTAAAGAGAAATAGAGGCATTATCGGTACAAAAGCAGAAGTTCTATATGGTGTATTCAATTCAGATCTGTAAAAAAGATCGTTAGTTTGGTTCATTTTGGACAGTCATATTTCTCATACCCTTCTTGCAGTCTAAACATCCTTGAAGTCAAAAGCTGACATAAAAGGGGTTCGATATCCAGGCAGGTGCACAAGGAATATGGCGATTCAGAAGCTCTCCCAAGCTCACGATCTTTACAATCTCATCCATAATTTTCTAGATGTTTCATGCAAGTTGACTGTAATTTCATTTTCTCGTAATCCTCTTTCCTACGTACGTGTTGTCTGTATTTCATCAAACAGCTCTTGCGTATGCATTCAATTGTGACTCGATAGAAGCATAAATTTTTCGTTCAATGCAAATCATGTGCAACTTTGACGTTCACCAAACGGTTCGGGGTAACGAGGTGTAAGTAAAGAGTGAAACAGGCTAATAACAACCAACAATTCAAAAAAGGAGTATGTGGGTGTAAATTCTTCAGGCTTAAAATTATCAACCGAAAGCTACGAACCTATGACAATGTACCTGATTTTTGACAAATTGGAAAAACATCATTAAAAGGGCAAATGATCTTGATGAAAACTACACCCATCAAATTCAGCGTATAAAAGAGTCCTATCTTAGATGCTCAAGTTCTTATAAAAAAAAATTGGAATTTCACTTTTTTCGAGAGATGGAAAATCACGGATACGTGTAGGCCTATATTTGTATGTTTGTTGTTTTTTTCGTTGTTGTTGTGTTTTCTCCCCAGGGATTATTGTGTCGAACCATTAGTCCTAGAAAATTGGGAGAAGGCTCACTTTAACGAAAATTAGAAGTTTTAGTGCCCTTTTTTAGCAGGAAAAAGATTACGCCACAGGGAAGCGGCGTTTTCTGCCTTTCTGTGGCAAAAAAAAACGTAGTTTTGCCCTAAAGACAACTACAAAATATGAGATTTCTAATCGACATTAAAACTATCCAAATAATTAACGGTTAATTGGGGCATTTACTTTGAAGCTTCACTTAACTAAATTGATTTAATTGATGTATGATAAAATTATGTATTGCCATGTATATTTTAACATCAGCTTTTAATGCGTGGTGCAATCAAAGTATTCTATCTCCCCGTGACCCTTAAGATAAACGCAGAAGAGGGTGTGGGGAGGCTTAGGTAGAAATTTATATATGTCTCCCTTCATTTGGACTAAGCCTGGACAAGGATGCCACGGGATAATCGCTTTTTATTGGTAAAAAAAACATTTTCCATGTAACATAAAAGATCACATTCATATGTTTACCAGCACAAAAGGTGGAGAGGTGGGGGGCATCATGAGTACCTTCAGGAGAGATTTTCTACGAGGGGAAGGGCAAGTTCTACCAGGAACTTTATATTCTTGAAGTTTAAATGAAAATATTGGTTTTTACTATATATATATATATATATATATATATATATATATATATATATATATATATATATATATATATAAACAAAACTATGAAAGTTGTATACAAACAACTTTCCAAAAAAAAGTTTTTAACGGAAAAGTAAAGAGCTATATTAAACATAAGTCAAATATTAATCGAAGTTTGAAACGAGCATAAATAACTATCAATAAATAACTGAAACCCACAATGAACGGGAATTATAACAAATAATCAAGTTTAACTTAAAATGAATAAAAACTAGAGCAAAGTGGAGTAGGACTAATGCTCCCTATGCCTTGTAAAGAACAGAATATCTCTTGCAATCTACTGAAAGCAATTTTAGTTCAAGTTGTGAGTTTTTATTTATGATAAAAACAAAGAGAAAGAAAATCCTCACATTGACCAACATTACGGACAACTTTAATTAAATACAGATTGACAGTTTAATATACTCATTTTTGAGACTCTCAGTAACCTTTTTATTTATTAACGTTATAAAAGAGAAAACGTTTAGAATATATTTTATTTTCAGCAAAGTGTAAATAACGGTCTTGTCTTTACAGGGTATAGGAAACGTTAGCCCTAGTTTTATTTGCTGTAGTTTCTGTTCTTTTTAAGTTTAACTTGATTATTTATTGTAATTTCAGTTTATTTTGGGTTTCATGTATTTATTGATTTTGATATATATTTGTTTTACATATGAATTGCCGCTAAAATCTATTTACACTTTTTTTAGGTTTAATTTAGCTCTTTTTTTTGAAAAATTTCTTTTGTGTAGAGGTTTTTTCGAAACTCATTTCTGTTCACTATTAATTGAATTAGATTTTTTATTGGTTAATAAAACCAATATCTGTAAAACTTTTTTTTAGTTTTTCTCCTAAAAAATTAAGATTTTGGCTTGCAATTTATATTTTGAAAAAATTGTAACAAATTCAAATAATAGTTGTATCTATTGAACTTTGGATGGATGGGTAAGTGGATTAATGTTCAAAAAAGTTTACGGAATATCTGCTTAATCTTTGGACTTCTACAAGATTGAAGCCATTCTGACCACTGTCATGTTGGAACCCTGAATATGGACAAATGTCGGTATACCCCCCTTAACATACCTTAAGAGTTTCAGCTCAATTCCCTAAGGTGTTCCTGAGATATTGCAGATGAACGCTTTCGGCAACATAAGATATACATAGTGTCTTGGTTTAGTTCAATATCCCCCTCAATAGACTATGACAACCTGCATGACTTTAGTGAGTTTTGATTTAGTTCAATAACCCCCTCAATATTTCTGGAAAGTTTTACCTTAATACCCTTAGCCTTGCAAATAGTAATATCAGTAGTAGTAGTGGTAGTAGTAGTAGTAATAGTAGTATGCACATAGTGCGTTTTGCCTTGTACGACATCTCCCTCAACATGTCAAGAAAGTTTCTACTTAATACCTTAGCCGTTCCTGAGATATTCCCTATATGCCATTTTGATAACCTACAAGCACATAGTGATTTTTAATTTACTTCAACACCCCCCTCGACACTCCTGAAAATTTCATCTTAATACCCCTAGCCTCAGCAGTAGTAGTTGTTGTAGCATGAGTAGTAGTATTAGTATTATGCGCATAGTGCACTTTAATTAGTTCACCCCCCTCAACATTCCCTGAAAGTTTCACCTTAATACCCTTAGTCTTAGCAATAGTAGTAGTTGTAGTAGTAGCGGTAGCAGTAGTAGCACTATTAGTAGCAGTAGTAGTAGCGGTAGCAGTAGTAGCACTATTAGTAGTAGTAATAGCAGTAGTCTGCACATTGGGCCTTTTAGTTAGTTCAACATCCCCCTCAACATGCCTTGAATCTTGAACTTAATACTCTTAAGTCGCTAATGAGATGTTGCTGACAATTTGAATGCACATGTTGTGTTTCGATTTAGTTCACCATCCCCTTCAACATTCCCTGAAAGAATCAGCTTAGTATCTCCATTAATAAATCTTATATGTAATTAATGGGTAATTTGCATAGCTTACTACAGTCCCTGCCCCAAGGACTGTAAGGATCATGTTATCCCCAGGTACATAGTTATTCGACATTTCTACTATGCTCAACGAAATGTATATATCAAAATTTTGATGTGATGTTATTGGGGAGTGGCAACGAATAGATGCAAGGGCGGGGGCTAGTATCCCTTTAATCACTTTTTAGCTCTTAAAAAAAAGGTACTAGAACTTTAAATTTCCGATCAAATGAGCTCCCTCCGAAGTTCTTACGACCTTAAAAAAAATATTTCGTGCATGTTGCCACCTCTCCAGCCCTCTGTTCCTTAAACATTAAAACTTAAAGGGAGTAAAAAACTTCCACACAGGAGAGGGATGGTCCTGACTGAAACGAATAGATGTTATTTTAGATATATCTAAGACCTTGTGCAACACCTTTCTTACCTATGAACTACAAGCTGCAATTGCCCAAAGTTATTTTTTAACGTAATTTTCCTCTTTTTTTTTAATGAAAGGATTGTATTCTGTTATTTTTTTCCTTAAAAAAGATAAAAATTCGTTAAACCGACAGAAGGAAGGAAAACTGTAGCCATCTTTCAAATTTTAGTACTATTTTATACTACAATTGACAAATTGTAATTTGCCATTTGTCTGCGTGACATGTGAACGTTTTCTGCGTTGTGGCAATAATAAATAAATCAAACAGTTTATGGTGACGAGCTGTAAGTAAGCAGTGATGCGGCTCAATAGTAACTGAAACTCTAAAAAACGGAATGTTGATATCAATAGATATATACAAAGTTGGGTTATTATGCTGATTCCAAATATTTAAGATTCATTAACTTTAGCGTTGACTATCAAATGCTACGAGCCTGAGAAAATTTGCTTGATATCGGAAAAGGGGGGAAACACTGTTTAAAAGTCTAAGAATCTGAATTAAAATCATACCGTTAGATTCAGCGTATCAGAGAACCCTACTGTAGAGGTTTCAAGCTCCTTTTTGCGAAAATGTCGAATCTTGTATTTTTTGCTAGAAGAAAGATCACGGATGTGTGTTTACTTGTTTTGTTTTGCTTTTTTTCCTAGGGGTTGTCGTATCAAACCGATTGTCCGCGAACATCAGGAAAAGGCTCATTCGAACTGAAATTGAAAGTTCTAGCGCCCTTTTTCAGCGACCAAAGAGATCGGAGGGCAACTAGCCCCCTTCCCACGCCCCCATTTTTCCTCCAAGTCCTCCGATCAAAATTCTGAGATAGCCATTTTGTTTAAGATAGTTTTACGGTCCACGAACTATGTCCTTGAAGATATGACCTCTCATATCTCCCGGGGAAAGGTCTTAAGTTATAAAATTTGCAAATTGTTTATGGAAGTGTGCAGATATTTTTCGGGTGGGGGGGGGCTTTCCACGGAAGAAATTTTCCATAGAAGGGGAGTTTCCAAGGAGTGAACTTTTCAGGGGGGATTTTACACAATGGGAATTTGCTATGATTTCTACACTAAGTCCAACCAATTTCACATGTGGAGATGTTAAGGGTAATTATCCTGGGTAAATTTTCACCCTGATTGAATTGTCTGGAGGATCTATTTGTGGGAGGGGGGCTTCCCCTCTTCACGGCTTCGCTTTTTACGCTAAAGTTTGAAGTTTGTTCCAAATCTGTAATAACGACTCCTGTACACACAAGGGTCGTTTAACTAGAACAACAAGAAGCCTTTTTTAAAGGACTAAAACACTTTAGTTCGAAGAGCGATGTGTTGAGGAGGGGACAACCCTCCTCATATACGTAATGATTCCTCTTTGTCTTAAGTTTTAATGTTGCTCCTTACTTTTAGTTGAAAATAATCGTGTTTCTATATTTAATATATATTCAAGTGACCTTCATTATTATTGCAAATGAAAAGAAAGAGGGAGAGAGACGAAGAAAAAGAAAAGATATGAGAGGAAATAAAAGTAGTTTTAAATTTGAGCAATTAGTTTTGTCTATGTTTAAAACTTCTGTTGTACCTAGAATAAGGCAGTATTTAATTAAAGCATGGTAAGAATCGTGTAAATTTTGTTGAGAGCCTTGATTAGATTGCTATTCAGGTGCACTCCAGTGGGAAGTAATTACTAAAATAATGGACTAATGAAGCGACACCGAAAATGTATTGTTTGCTCATCACATTCGTCACATACAACAGCGCATGAGCAGATTAAAAGATAACAGGTGTTCGGATGACAGTCGTATACATGATGCTAATGTCAATTTTTTTTCTTCAATCAACTTACAAGCATAAGCTGTATTTTTCTTCGGTAAATGTTTTTAAGAATTATTACGATATACTTCTTTGCAATAAGATAAGATAACGTATATTTCAAGCCAAAATATGGTCATGTACACAAAAAACTTACAAGATTAACGAATTACAACACTCGTCAAAATAATAAATAAGAAATAAAAACTACTCTCTTCTTTTTGCAAAAAAAAAAACTGATCAAAATATCTTCCCACTAGACAAATAAACTGTGGCAACCTACTCTTCAAGGCATCAGGAAGCAGCAATCCTTCATTTCCAAATAAATTTACCCTTGCCCCAAAAAGACCTCGACAGCTACTCAGACAAAGCTAATTAGTATCCGCTTCGAAAGCAAAGACGCTTCTGACAGCGTTATATAATGCGGAATTCGTGGTTTCCATTCAGTATTTACGCAGCATTTTCGTTGTGACCTTGCTTCTTAGTCGGCTATTCCAGAAGAAGACTTTGGACTTGGGTGCTGCCGAATGCCACGTTTCCAATCTTTTAGATGTTTTGGAAAAGCGACGGGAAACGTGTGACGATGAGTTTGCATTAGTATTCGAGCAATTAAAAGAATTGTCAGATGAAATCCAATTGTCTGTTGAAGTTCCAA
Organism: Artemia sp. Qi Xiang Cuo; assembly: GCF_049724085.1. NCBI lineage: Eukaryota > Metazoa > Arthropoda > Branchiopoda > Anostraca > Artemiidae > Artemia > Artemia sp. Qi Xiang Cuo. The sequence goes on from NC_142812.1 coordinate 34,198,495, forward strand.
TGATTACACAAAGACAGGTTCATCGAAATAATCCTCATCAGACTATGCCTGAATAATATTATCGACGTGCTGCTTTTCTACCTGTGCTCGACTCAGTCATAAGTGACTTAAAGGAGCTGATTCTCAAGAGAAACACCGAACTCTATCCGATTAACCGTACTGCTGCCATCAAATATTGTGAATTGTACTGATGATTGCTGCAATCTTCCATCAAAGAGATCTCTAGCATGTACAGTCAACTTCTTGGCTTAACCGTGCTGTCTACCAGCGCAACGCTTGTTTTGGCAGAAGCGCATGTGTGAAGAAGTAGATGGCTTCGGGTTAAGAGAAGGAGGTATTTTTCCATGTTCAGCGGAAGAAACTGCTAAGGCATGTGACAGAGGCCTATATCCTTATGTCAGCTCACTTCTTGCTATTTTCATATCTCTTTCAGTGAGCGTGGCATCTGTTGAGCGTAGTTTCTCAGCTTTACGCAAACTGAAAACCTGGCTCAGAGCACAGATGGGGAAAACTAGACTCAGTAGTTTGGCCCTCCTTAATGTGCATCGTGACATCGATATCAGCATTGACAGGGTAATTGACAGGTTTGCGAAGAGTGGAGCCAGGAAGCTGGAATTTTTCTTGTAAAACAGTTGTCAGTTGATTAAGCACAGTTCTTGTAAGGATTATTGTAATATATGAAAACCCCATTTCCATTAAATAAGAGACCGACAGGGACAATTAAAATCCGAAAAAAAAGCAACCTTGTTTGGCTGAAAAAAGGACACTGCCCCCACTCTTTTCGGTAAGAGTCCCCACCTAGAACGAAAGCCTGGATCTGCCCCTGGCTTCAGGGATTTGTAATTCACCTTTTCCTTGTCTATTTTTTCCTGACCAAAATTGCTTTGTATCCCATACCATATAGGCCTTCTCTATCTCTTTCTGTTTCACTCTAATTTTCTCCCGTTGTTTCCTCCATTTCAGCCTATTATATTCCCTTCTCCTTTCCTTAAACCGTAAAAACAAACTCTGTCTTTCTTCTTCTACAGAGCAATCATTCGCTAAATCTAATAACTCCTCCAACTCTTTTTTAAAAGAGGTACATTCATTATAAAGAAAAAAATTAGTTTTACTTTTCATATTTGGTTTCTCTGACACACTAGCACACTCATAAATCACAAAGCCCAAATCTTCCAAAATTTCATCTATATCTCTTATTTCTTCATGCAGATTTCCCACTTTCTCAATTATTTCAAGCTTCAAAAACTCCTCATTCATCAACTCCAGCTCATCTTTACTCCGTTCACTCTTTAAAACTTCCATGAAAAACAAAGATCCTTTGATACCCTACTAGTAGGTCTATCACCTTTCTTGTTCCTTGGAACTCCTCTTCCAAGGCAAAGCTTAATCTCAACTGGCTCATTTTTTTCCCAAAGTCACCCGATCAAAATTTTGAGATAGTCATTTTGTTGAGCATGGTTGAAAATATGATAGCTATGTCTTTTAGGATGACTTAATCCGCAGAAGTCCTCATGGGGAGTTCTTAATGTTTTGAGCTTTACCCAATGTTAACCTATGGTATTGGTTATTGGGAAGTATAGAGACGTTTTCCGGGGGTATTTTCGCTGGTAGATGTAGGGGTGGAGGCGCGGGGTTATATGGGAGGATCTTTCCATGAAGGAAGTTTTATGGGGGAAAGGACATTGCTATGAAGGGGGCGCCGGATTTCCCATCATTATTAAAGAAAAAGATCAGAAATTAAATAGAAAAAAAGTTTTTCAACTGAAATTAAGGAGCAACATCAAAACTTAAAACGAACAGAAAATATTACGTATATGATTGGGTTCACCCCCTAGTCAATACCTCGCTTTTTAAGCCAAAGATTTTTTAGTACTTTCATAAGAGTTATTTATTATAATTATCAGCCTATGTGATTAAGGGGTCATTTTTAAAGAAATGGAACAAAATTCGAACTTTAGCTTAAAGAACAAGGTATTGACTAGGGGCCGAACCCCCTAATATACGTATTAAAAATCTATGGATATAGAAGTTCGTTCCGTAAATTAATTCGTAAGTTACGTATATTTATTACTAATAAAAACGTTCGTAAATAAAATTAAACAAGTTTCGAGAAAGCCATTTAACCAATTAAAAGTAAAATTAATATGCAAATTTTGTTATAATTATTCATGTATGGTGAGCCAATATCAAAACCTGCATTAATTCAAAAACATTCAAAAATTAAATAAAAAAAAACATGTTTTTTTTAACTGAAAGTAAGGAACGACGTTAAAACTTAAAACGAACAGAAATTATTCCTTATATGAAAGGGGCTGTTCCCTCCTCAACGCCTCGCTCTTTACGCTAAAGTTTGACTTTCTCAAAACTATATTTTTTTTAAAAAATAAAAAACTTTAGCGTAAAGAGCGAGGCGTTGAGGAGGGGACAGCCCCTTTCATATACGGAATAATTTCTGTTCGTTTTAAGTTTTAACGTCGTTCCTTACTTTCAGTTAAAAAAAACTTGTTTTCTTTAATTAATAATATATTAGAAGTCACAAGACCTAACTTAAAAATGAAGTTTTTTTAAGTTTGTTTACTCCATATTTTGCAGGTTTTTGTTTAACACCAAATCAAAATGATAACAAGTGTAAAAACTGTTTTGCCCTCCCCTCTCGTTTCAAAATGTGAAACCTATTGTGAGTCAGAATAGAGTGTCTTAAATAAAAATGAATTAAGCCATGGTCACTAGTCGTTTAAAGTTGCCAACTACTCTCAGTTTCCTTTTCAAACCTTAACCAACAAAATTATCTCTAAGTGACCAGCATTAAGGCCTGTAGTTTAATGAAGACCATGAGTGACGCTACTTAAAATAAAACTTAGAGTCTAAAGCTGCATTTAGCTGCGTAATATACACAGTCTCTTCTTGTTATGCTATATTATTATGGTATTATTTATGATAGCTTAAATAATAAATCATAAAAACAGAATTACCGGTTAAAATATAGTACATATTTTATTTATGAGTCATCTTTGTTTATGTAGTATTTTGGGAGTAATTATATAACTAAAATTGTTTGAATGAAGATTTGATAGCTTCTTTTTTTTTTCTTTTTTTTAGTGAGACTTAGTACCATGTCCATCCTTAGTAGGTCTTTTTTTTTGTGACCAATAAGGTAAGTTTATGCAGCCCTTATTTTCATAACCGATCATTGTCATCAAATTTGAAAGATGCTAGGAACTCGAATAACCCTCTTATCTAAAATAATTAAGTTATTTATGCAATTAACAAACTTTATATATGATTAGTAGATCATGTAATGTTCTACATGAGAGCAGTTTATATGTGCAAAGGTTCTGGAGAATGCTAATACAGACCATTTTCTGTAACTAACATCAGTGCTAGGCGTATTTCCCTGGAAAATCCCACCGGGAAATTCCTCCCGGAAAGTTCCCCCTACATACAGCTAAATATTAATTATGACAAATAAAAATAATGAATAAAAGACGCAATTATGGAATAATTCTACCTATAGTATTTATTAATTCTGTAGTATTTATTTTTACATTTTTATTTATTTTATTTTATTTTGTGTTTTCGGGGTTGTTTTAGCATAGCAGGGTAAAATAAAGGTTAAAAAAAATAATTTGGAATTATAAAATTAGCGGTAACTGTAGAATAGTTAAGCTCTGATGGAAATGCACAGAGATAACAGATTGGGACTAAGAGGTACGAGTAGTTACTTTAATAACCAAAAAAAAAAGGTAGTTACTTCCCGTGGACTTTGTCTAGTACCGACCAGAAGTGTCTCTGGCCAAAATATTTGAGGGGGGTCAATGGGTTTTACAGACTGGCTGGTCATTTTGACCGACTGATTTGGGTAATATTGCTAGTAAAAGTAACTTCATAAAAAAAAAAAAAAAATCAACACTTATCCGTGATCTTTCTTGTGGGAAAAATGCATATTCCACATTTTGTAGTTAGGAGCTTGAAACCTCCACAGTAGGTTTCTCTAATATACCAAATCTAATGGTGTGATTTGCATTACGATTACTTGCCTTTTTGGGGATGTTTTCCTCATTTTTTGAAGAGTAGGCAAGTTTTCTCAGATTTGTGGCGTTTGGTGTGCCGCATTAAATTTGATAAGCTTTGTATATTTGAAATCGGCACAAAAAAACTAATTCTTTTTATGTATTAATTATTATCAAATTTCCTTTCGTCAGGGCTTTGGTTACTGTTGGCGCGAGTCACCCCTTATTTACAGTTTGTTATAACGAATTCTTATGTCATGCACTCTATTCTACACATATTTTGGAATATAGGTGGAATTTGCATAATCACTTCTTTTCTTCGTTCTATTTATTTGCCTTAATATCCCTTTGGCTGCTCCATTTTACATTTGGGGAAGATTCTCCAGGGGAAATTTTCGGTGAGGGGGATGGGAATAACCCACTAATATTTGTTCAAAAACACTAATATTCAAGGGGCGAAGCCTTGCAAAAAAAGAAATCTTGATTCTGCTCCTTATTATTCTTGCTTTAAAACATAGTGGTGCAAATGCTTTCTATAGCTGATGTAAGGGAGACGCTAAAATAGTGCAGTTTACTTAAATGACTCGTAGATTTACCAGAACATAAGCAACTTCCCGTAAACAACGTCATCGATCGGTCAGTTAGCATAGACCAACATTTCTAGTGGCTGCTCGCTTGAAATTAGTTTATATTGTAGGGTGTAACATTTCGCACAGTTCTGCAATAGTTGCGGAATTAAAAATAGAGCCTTTTTAGGAGACATTTGATTGCAATACAAGTGATTTAGTTAACTTTTAGAGTTAGCTACCGTCACATTTTTAATTGGGGGACTTTTGTAGAAAAGCGTATGTGTTCAACTATTAGTTTTAGTAGTGTAAACAGTTATAATTCTTAGTTAAACAAAGACGTAGGTTCAGATTAGAGCCATAAAGACTAACTGCAACACTTGTATTATGGGGAGCTTTAGCTGAGGGGGACCTGAATGCGTGTTCGCACACTCTCTCAGATTATGGAAACATACAAAATTGTCAGTTCTAACATTTGAAAGGAAATTCACAATATTCCGTCAGAAATCTTTTGAAGCATTCATAAGCTCTCTTAAAATAGTTTCTAGTGATAATCTGTTAATATAGTTTCAATGCTGGGTTATTTCCTACTGACCCCCTAAAAAATTAACCTTGGAGTGCCAAGTGGATTTGGCCCTCCAAAACTTCAGTCTTAGCCCGAGCTTGCGCAAATAAAGCCTCTTTCTGTGCTCTGGGCAAGAAACTGGGTCTTTTTAAGGTAAAGAGCATATAAATAAATTTTTTTTAAATTTTTAACGGTCTTTTTTTTCACATAAATTTAGAACATCGAATCATAGGCAGCACGCTAGCGCTGCCTAAGTAAAGAACGATGTGGGCACAATGTATTTTTTTTCTTCTTCTTCAGTCGGGCACTTCGTATCGAAGGAGTTGTCGTAGAAACTTCGAAAAGGGCTTATTCGATTGGAAATTGGAGTGGCTAGTGCTCTTTTTGATAGTTAAAAGTGATTGGAGGGCAACTAGCCCCCCCACGCCCATCATTCCCCCAAACACATCCAATCAAAATTTTGAGATAGCTATTTTGTTCAGCGTAGTTGATTTCCAGATGGAAAATATATTTTTGAGGAGGATTACTCCCCCATAACCCTCGGGGCAAGGGTTTCAAGTTATGCCCTGAGGGAGGCCTGTCCTTCTCTCTGTTTACTAGCCTGAGTTGAGACTAAGGAGATTCTCAGGGTTGAGGTTAAGATACTGCCAATATACGTTGTGCCCTCAGATTTTTTTTTAAATTAACGTTTTGTTAATATAGCGACTGTAAGTAACTTTTGCATATTCCTCCAAACCCCCCCCCACCCCTCTCTCTCTCTTGAATACAAATGTGGGCTATAATTGCAAGTTTGGCCCCAGTGCTATTCATTTAGTTGTGCTTCAACACAATGTGGAATCAAATAGGTCCAACAATATAGGAACAAGATGATCTAGCAATGGAGAAAGGTTGTTTTACAGATCAATGCGGCAGATTTTAGACATATTTATGAAGTTCGAGCTTTTATTGAAGATGTTTAAGCATGAGATCCTATTTCTCGTATATGCATATAGCCTGTCATTGAAATAAATCTTTTTGTAAAGCAGAACAGAGCACGGAAGCAAGTTTCGATTAAACCGTGTGCGGTTGGTCCAAATTCGAACCGCCTTTAAGACTAATCAAACTGATCCGTAAATCTCTTTCCATTTGGAAAAGTAGGCAGTTTGGATATTTTGGGGCTTAAGATCTATTGAGTGCTGTAAAAACATAACTATTAGTGTGTTCGGTTTTGTAATTTATTGGTAGCAGGATGAAGTTGGATCTCAAGTTGACAATAAAAGAAACACCCATTTATCTATTTACTACCACTATAATATAAATAGAATGTTCAAGCTTTGGAATGTAAGGGTATATGTCACACAATCTTTGACATTAAAGTACAATCATTATGTTCAATAACTTAGTAGAAATTGAATTATTGGTCGGGTTTAAAAGATTTATAATTGGATAAGAAGCCAAAGCAATAAAACCGTGTTTAATTTTTATGTTTTTAGATTATGGCGTTAAAGCACATAATTGACTCTCAGTTTTTGCGTTCACAAAAAATTTATAAAATGTGGATCTGTATTCAAGAACGGCAAAAAAAAGGAAACTTCTTCCGTTGGATAAACTGTATAGTTTCGGAATTCACCAAAGCCAGTCCAAAAAGCTTGCGAGCCAAGCTTTTCCAGTCCAACGGAGCTTTTTCCGTTTCTATAATGAAAAAAAGGTTAATATAGTAAAGTCACTTTTATGATTGATAAGCGGCCAAAAATTGTACGTTTTGCCAATTCAGCTGTTTCAAAAGGAAAGATAGGCCGTCCGAGAATAGGTGGGGAGAGGTTATAAGAAAAGAATTGGGGGAGTTGGGACCTTTGTAAGAGGGAAGATTGAAGCTTTGAATAAAGTGAATAAAAGAGGAGCTTCTGCCTCAGCTGTGTTGGCTAATAAGGGCTGATTGGTACTGCGATAATATGGTAGTTGGAGTAGTAATAACGTAAAGTCAAAAATTTTGTTAAAATAAAACTTTTATAAGTTGTCAAACTGTTAATGACGATTTTCTTTTCGTCAAAAAGCTAGCTCTTGTAAATTATTGTTCTGGGCTTTGATAAGGTCTACAAGTTGAGGTCTTGGGGAATTAGGTGGCTGCTCAGGTTTATAGCTTCTACTCAAAGTGTTTTTGCTTTTTTTGTAAAAAAAGGAAAAATGTAAAACTTTATCGTTTGGCCAGAATTTGAAACTCTTCTAAAAACCTTTCAAAGAATTATATAAGAAGAAAGATATTTGTATATACAAAATAAAATTACACCAATAAAATCGTTAAGGTGTTCTGCCCTGTGTCGGTTCAAGTAAACCAGGGGATAGCGCCCAGGCTGTCCACCTCATTAGGCGTCCACTGAAATTTATGTGCTATCTATAAATAGTAGTTTGTATCCCCTTGCTCATAATGATAAAATCAATGCCGGAAGCCCGCAAAAAGCTTTTATGATTTCTCTAGTATAATAATGACAATGCAGAATAAAAGAAAGGTCCAATAACAAGTGTTGGGTGATATTCAATATCACTACTGATATACTGTATATACTGGATAAAATATAAATGCTAAACATCCAAACAACACTATCAATGTCAGAAATCATGCAATTATCCTAGCAGTACTTAAATACTTAATTTTCAATTAATTTGAGTCCCCTTCAGTTTCTATGGCTAGGCTACCTAGTTCATATGAAGAGCGTTGCCTCTGATAAGACTTGTAAACAATTGTCAATTTGTACTATTTACGGCCCTTTCCCCATGTGCTGTTAAGACATGTCGTCATCGGAGGCATATTTATTGGACCTTTCGTCTATTTCAATCAAAATGGGCATCTAAAAATTCTGATTGGATCTTCTGGGGGCTAGAGGGGTAGGTAGTACAAAAGTGCATGGATGAGGTTGCCCCGCAATCACTATCGACTTGAAAAAGGACACTATAACTTTCAATTTCTAGTTGAATAAGCACCCTCCCAAGTTTGTATGACCATCACTTCCATACGAAGTGGCCGGGAGGACACGGAAAGCAAGAAAGAATTAATACATTTGAGCCACGTGGTTCCTTACTAAGGCAACACTAGAGTGCTTCCTCTGATTTAAGGGGAATAAATAAATAGTTATACTAACATCTGTAAAATTCAATGTGGGATTTTGAGTTCGTGCGTAGTAGTCCTTAGTGAGTTGGATAAATAAATAAAAAAAACTCTGTGTACAATTTTAACAGAATTGCACATCAGCGACGTCTGATGTACGTCATCAGGAAAAAAAGGTGTACTAACTAAAAGTACGGGGAGGGATGAGAATAAGAGCTTGATCTTTGTCTTGGAGGAATAGATATACCTCTTGAATATCTGTTTTTAAGTCTAGGGTAAGTCACATTTAGTCTTTATGGGGATTTCAAGGGTAGTTGACTCACTGTTAAAAAACTTACGGTACTGTACAATAATCTTTTTCCGTCCAACAAAATCAACCACCGATTAATGTGTTTCCTGTATAATTTGGAAAGTTAGGCCCGAGAGTTTCCATCATACCTAATAACAATGGGGGGGAATGACTCTGGAAGGTCTCTTAAGGACACACTGGAAAATCAGTAATTTCTTTGGCAAATTTGACCACTCTTATAAAATAAAACAAAAGAAGAAAGCTTTAACGCAATCGGAGTTTCATCCCTGTTATCAGGGAATAAAAAAAAACGGCATTGTTGACTGAATCAAATTACATGAATCAGTCTATAACTTTTTCATTCATATATTTAATGCAAATAACATACCATCGTTAAGGCGTGGGCTTATTGACTGGCGACTTTTACCTCATCTTCATTTGATTTATTGATGTTCGTGATTCTACATTTACCTTTGGCAATTTTATCTATTTATATCATGCTAATAAGAATTGGAGACGACTCTAATCTCCACCAACAGATTATTTTTATGTCTTAAAAAGTTGCTGTTAGAGGTTAAACTAGGTTGTTGAAGTGATATGGAATTGGGTCAATTTTCAGATGGCTATACAGGATTTTTATCCCTTTTTTCAAATGCCATCGTCGAGTTTGAAGCACACCTTTTTGTTTGCAAAATTAAATGACTGATATATTTAAAACGCGTATAAGAAGTTTATTCAACTTGATTTTTGTAATTTTTTCCTTGAATAGCCCATTACAATCATTGAATCGCGTTCAAAAGCTCTAATTGAAACCTATTGCAATAATTATTTGCTTGCTTAATAAAATACAATTCGTCCTTTTACGGATGTAAAACTCTCGAGTATATATAAGGCCATATTAAGGGGTCGGGTACGGGGTTTGAACCTCTCCCCCCCCCCATTGAGATTTTTGCCCGACTCTTAAAAAAGTAACAAAAATGCATATAAGCAAATTTTTAATGCGTTTTAAAAGTTTTATTGTAACACTCTCCCCTCGAACAAAAATCCTGGATAAACCCTTAGGTATGTACCTTTTAGTATAAGCAAACAATATGTTCTGTTAGTTGCAACGAACCGGTGTGATTCTATCCATTACATGAAGTATCACCATCCCATCATCAGGAAAACGAAAAAGAAGAGGAAACGAGGAAAGGAGTTACATCCAGGATATTCCAATGGGGATCAAATACCGCTGGATAAAATAAAGAATAGAAAAAGAATTCAAACTATGTATTAGAAAAGTATTTTGTACATTTTTAATATTATTGTCTATTTTTGAATAAAAAAAACGGATCTATGGTTTTGCAAGATTTTTTATTCTTTTTGTCACAGATTCATTTTGCTGTTCAAACTGCGCTGAATAGAGCACAATAATAACGCTTATTCAATTAGTCATTGCAATAAGTTGCATTTAGCTCTGTTGATCGTGGGGACTCAAATTTTGAGATAGTTATTTGGTTCAGCTAAGTTCGAACGGAAAATAACTATGCCTCTGGGGATGACATGACCCCCCACAGTCCCTTGGGGAAGGTTGTGGTATACGCATTCTCCCCATTGTTTACATAGCCTATAGTATTTGTTATTGAGAAACATACGGAAATTTGTAGGGGGTGGGGGGGGGGTTATGCGGGGAGAAACTCTCACAGGGAGGATTGTCTTTTTGGAGGAAAGTATCCAGGGGGAATTTTACACGGATGGGGGGGGGGGAAATAAGGCTATAACCTGTGCAATTTTGCCATTGTTTATACCCACGATAACTGCCAAAACCGAAAACACTCAAAATAGAAAGTATTTAGAAAGAGAATAGCTTTTCAAAATTGGGTGACGTTTATTATTGATGGATTCTATTTAATTTAATGATACATTACTCTTGAAAACCAATAAGAAAGAAGGCTAATGACAAAACCTTTAACAAAAACATTCTTAAAGTGGAAAAAACCTGTCAGAGAGATATTTCTGCTGTAAAATTTATGGCAGAAGATATTTCTGATAGTAAAAAATATATTGGTGAATCTGATGGATATAAAGGAGAAGATAAAGGAGATCAAGTAAATAAATATAATATAAATATTAAGTCAATTATTGTAATCCATATTTACTGTAGGCGAAATTTGATTGAAAATACCCTATCAGGAAACAGTCTTCGCATTAAATTTCACCAGGTAAAAATGTTTGACAACAACCCCTTGATGCAGAGGAAATTATTATGGAGAACCATAAATTAAACACAACCAAAAATAATCGCCTTACTCTGCAATCCCTGTTTACCCCACTGGGATTCAATTTTAGGATATACCTATTCCGGGACTGGCTCGTGACAACTCTATCATTTCTCGTGCCGAACATAATCGACCCATTAACGTTTATGGCCATTTAATGCTAATAACGACTAAATGTCTAAACATCAAACATTTTATGTGGCAAGATGTGTCAAAAGCAGATGGCAAAGGATGGCCAAGTGTTACAAAAGTGGCAAAAAACTAGAATGTCAAGAAACACGTGATTTTAGTTCTCGTCGTGACAGAATGTTTTGACAGGCTAGAGAAAAGAAAACACTGTTTTTTGTGGTCTGGATGGACAAGTAACAAGAAATTTATTGAAACTCTGACACTTCTTAGTCAGAAAATTCAAGTTAAGAAACATAGATGGGTTCTAGATGAGTCACAAAGAGATTTATTGGGGTGGCATTTGCTTTCTTTTAATGTATCATTTTCATGAATGAATCAGTCAATAATATATTTAAGTGAAATCAGTCCATTTTGGTAATGTTCAATTCAAAAAGATTAAGTCATCATTAAAACAAAAAAGACAAAAATCATGTAGACTATAATGTTTGTGTAGCTTATGACAATTCTCGGATTTTAGTAAAAATAATTTGTCCAATCTCATATTTCTCCATAAATGAAAAACCTATTATTTAAACGGCAGCTAACTATTAAATAGAAAAGAAACCAAAAATTTTTCCGCCTGGTGATAAGTGTGTTGAAATAAACAACAACATATATTTTCGGTTTGTATGTTCGCCGTTGTTTGCATAAAAGGTCAATTGGGTGATGTTTTTTGGAATTGATTTACCCTTGTATGAACGTAACGGATGTTGGTGATCAGTATTGACCTGGTTTGTTAATACTTGTTTTGCCAATCTCTAAACTCTTTTGATGTCAGAGAAAACGTAATCGAGTCCCATTATTCGCTAATAAGAAAAAGCAACAATTGACTATAGATGTGTTTGGGCGTGTTTTTATTTTTTAGTATATATAGTGCAACAGCTTATTCTATGTCATTCTTATTAGATACATTAATCAGTTTGAGTCACATTATTTTTATTTTGTTTAAGGATCCACCAGAATCCTTATATGTGGCAAATTTTTGTCCAGTAAGGACTGCCTTAAAAAAAATAATAAAAAATATTGGACTATGAAACTAAATATCTGCCAGTTCAGAATCCAAACATTCAATATTAATTGTATTCCTTATGGTGAAAAAAAAAAGAAAATTCCAGTCACTCGTTCTGCTAGACAGGATTGCACGTTCTCAAGGAACGTTGTTTTAGGAATGCCTTAAAAAAAATTAAGGTACTGGTGCATTATGCGGGTACCGCTATATACTGTATCAAGGATACCATTCACGAAACCCGTCAAACGGGCTATTTGCAAGAAACCGCTATAGATAAATGATTGCAAAGCCCTGGTTTCTCAATGAGTTACAATATTTAACAGATTGTTTTTTGGAGTTTAGACGGGGGGGGGAGGTACCTAGGTTAGGTTAGGTTATGTATTTAATATATGCTATGCTTTAAGTTAACCAGGCCCCTACCTATAATGTGCAAATATATAGCCCAATTTTTTTTCTAAACTATTATATATTCATCCTATTTTTTTATGTCATTAGCATTGACCAAATTTGACTTCTTTCGCGGTGCCCACATAATGCACCAGTACCAAAATTAAAAAAAAATATTGTACTATGAAACTAAATATCTGCCAGTTCAGAATCCAAGCATTCAATATTAATTGCATTCCTTATGGTGAAAAAAAAAAGAAGAAAATTCCAGTCACTCGTTCTGCTAGACAGGATTGCACATTCTCTCGGAATCGGACAAATCTCAAAGCAATTTAATAGGCCTACCTTTCTAGCCCGCGTTTGACACTTTAGTAGGCCTATCTAGACCCCATCAATCAGTTCTGCCGCCCATTTTCCGATCTCATCTTTTTAGGGTGGGACCACTCATCTTCCAAGTGATTATTTTAAACTGAGTGGAACAACTTTATCAGGAAGCGATCTCGAGATTACTATTACCGATATGCCACGCCATGGTTTCCTTACACAAATCTTTGAATCGGGCGAAAATCTTATGCAAGAATCATTAGAATTAGGTAAGCTGGAGTTTTATGTTTTTATAATACGATAATTCACTGGTTGTTTTTCGATCTTACTCCAGCAAGCTGACGCCAAGTGGATAAATTCCTATTGGCTCTCTTTCATTATCTTTATCAGGGGTTTTATTCATGCCTTCTATATCACGTGGAGATTAAAATACGTTTTATTATCATAAAAGGTGCTATACCTCATGATAAGAAGAGGTGCTGAATTTGAATTTGATCTAGGCCTAAGAAGTCTAGGAGCGTAGGTTTGCATAAACACAGACTATAGGGCCCTTATATAGGGGGCTTAATTCTTCCGCACCCCTAACCTTTTCGTTGACCCGCTGTCATTGAAAATTGAAAATTTAAATGCAATTTACAAAATGAAGTTTTATCCTTGCCAAAAATAAACCCCACTCCTGCCAAAAAACAAACAGATTAGTTAAGACGCAGTTCTTCGCAAAACAAAACTGCGGGTTGTGGTACTCATTGTTAGTAATATAAGCAGAAACCTTCCTATTTCACGACCCCATTCTTAATTTGTTTTTTTGGATTATAAAGAGACAGAGGCAGTTTTAGGGGACGGGCGGAGGGGGCACTTCCCCGGGTGCCCGTTTCAAATACAAGTAAAACATCCCACAATACCCTAAAGTAACGAAACAGCAGTAACTTTCATATAAAAAACGTGGACAACCGTTGTCCGTCTTTTTAGTTAATTTTTTTGGACAGTTTTGGCATTCTAGCGTCAACAATTTTGCTGTGTGGTAAAATTGTCACTGTCAAAATCCTAATAAGAATTTTGTTCTTGAAATTATGAAGCGAAATAATACTCAAGAATCAGTCAAGAAAAATCAAAATTTGGTAGTCCGATTTTATATTCGACAATCTGATTGTCAAGAAAAAAGGCCAAGGTGGAAGCAATGTAACTGACCCCATAATTTTAGAAAAAAAATTCGGCGCACAGAATATCAG
>NC_142812.1:34393895-34437331 GCF_049724085.1 Artemia sp. Qi Xiang Cuo
GTCATGCAAACAAACAGAATCAGACACACAAACAGAGAAAGACAGACTCTTTGGATATTAAAAACAACACAGAGAAATTCTTTGACTTTAAAACAACATCCCAGATTTGCAAAAATATATCCTAAGACACAATAACAGAAAAAGACAGACAATTTAGAAAATCAAACCACCAAAGACAAATACTTGGAATTGAACACACCAACCAAGACATGAACACAAACATAATCAGACTAATTAACAGAGAAAGACAGGGACTTTTTAAATTGACACCAAAAAAGACAAATACTTGGACTTGAAAACACCAACCCAGACTTGCAAACAAATAGAATCAGACAACTAAACAGAGAAAGACAGAAACTTTAGACAATCAAAACAAAAAAGACAAATTATTTGACATGCAAACACCAACACAGACATTAAAACAGATATAATCATACACACAAACAGAAAGAAAGACAATTTAGACATTCAAACCACCAAAGACAAATTCTTTGACTTGCAAACACCAACCCAGAATTTAAAACAGATATACTCAGACACACAAACACACAAACAGACACTTTAGAAATTCAAACAAACAAATAAATATACTTGGACTTTCAAAAACCAACCCAGATATGAAAAAATATATAATCAGCAACATAAAGAGAGAAACAGAGACACTTTAGAAATTCAAAAAAACACAGACATATTCTTTTTCTTGCAAACCCCAGCACAAACATTCAAAAATATATAATCAGACACACACCAAGAGACAGTAAGACACTTTAGACATTCAAACCAACAAATAAAAATAATTGTACTTTCAAACACAGACCCATACATTACAACAAATAGAATCAGATACACCCATAGAGAAAGAAAGACTCTTTAGAAATTCAAAAAAAAACAGAAAAATAATTGGACTTGCAAACACCAACCCAGACATGAAAACACATATAACCAGCCACAACCTAATATACACATAAGCGCCTTAGACAATCGAAACAGCAAAGAGAGATTCTTGGATTTGCAAACATCAACACTTTAATGAAAAAAAATTTACTCAGCGAAAAAAACAGATATAGAAATACAATGAAGACATTAATACCCACAAAGACATATTCATTTATTTGAATACCCCAACTCATAATTGCAAGCAAATAGAATCAGACACACACAAATAGAAATACAGACACCATATACATTCAAACCACCAAATGCAAATTCCAGTACTAGAAAACAATAGCCAAGAAAAGCAAAGAAGTAGAATAAGACAAGAAAACAGTGAACGACGGACAGTTAAGACATTCAAACCTACATAGACAATTTTTTGGACGTGCAAACACAAACCCAGACATTCAAACAAATAGAATCAGACATACAAACAGAGACAGACTGACACTTTATACAATAAAACCAACAAAAAAAAATACTTGGACTTGCAAACAACAACCCAGACATGTAAACACATAGAATCAGACACTTAAACAGAGAAAGACAGACATTTTAGACATTCAAACCAACACATAGAAATTCTTGGATTTGAAATAACTAACCCAGGCATGCAAACCAATAGCATCAGCACTATAAATAGATAAAGATAGACACTTTAGACCTTCCCACCAGCACACAAAAATAATTTGATTTGCAAACACAAGCCCAGGCTTGTAAAACAAGATAAACAGACACACACAAATATACATAAAGAAAATATATACAGTCAAAAAACCAAATAAAAATAATTGTAGTTGCAAACACAAGCCAATACATTAAAACACATATAATCATTCCTAAACAAAGATACATACATACTCTTTATAAATTAATAAAAGATAAGAAAAATTATTTTACTTTATCAAACAAAGACCGTCATTCAAACACATTTATTCCGAAACAAATCAAGACAAATAAATACTCTTTAGAATTAACAGAAATCAATTAAAATTATTTGACTAGAAAACACAAACCACTACATTCAAAAATAAAGAATCCGCAACACACACATAGACAGACATAATCTTTGGAACTTAAAACCACCAAATAAACATTCTTGGAATTGCAAACACCTCCACAGAAATTAATACAAATAGATTAAGACACACAACATATAACGACAAACACTTTAAAAATTCACAAAAACACAGAAAAATACTTGTTCTTTCAAACACCAACACAAACATGAAAAAAAATATAATCAGAAAAACAAACATATAATGACACTAAATTTATACATTCAAAACAACAAATAAACATACTTGGAATTGCAAATACCCACCTATTCATTAACACAGAGAGAATAAGAAACAATACCAGATACAGAAATACACTTTGTAATTTCAAAACTCCAAATAAAAAATATATGAATTTAAAGAACCAAAACATAAATTAACACAAACAGAATAAGACAAAAAAACAGAGACAAAAAGACACATTATACATTCACACCAACCAATAGAGAATGTTATATTTTAACGCCCCAACAAAGATTTGTATTCAAAAAAAATTAGACATACAAGCAGAGAAAGATCGACACGTTAGGCGTAAAAACCCGCAATAAAAAATTCTCGGGTTTGTAAATATACGTACAGAGTTACAACAATATATAATCAGCCCCACATAAAGAGAAATGCAGATAATTTAGTCGTTCGAAACGAGACAGACGAAGACTTTTACTATCCTACGCCCACACATATTGTAGCAAAGATAGAAACAGACGAAAACATAGTGTAACTAATGAAACATTACAATATAAATGACCAACATAAAGATACTTTGAATTGCAAAACAACCCCCAGAAATGCAAAAAAACAGACTCATAAACACAAGCTGAAACGGAGACGTTATAGAAAAACGAACCAACAACGTCGGAGTCTTGGGCTAGCAAACAAACACCCACAAATACGAACAAACAGAACCAGACACAAACAGAGAAAGACAGGCACTTTACACAATCGTAGCAACAAAGACAGATACTTGGACTTTCACACAACAACCAATACATGCAAACAAAAAGATTCAGACAAGCAAATATTTAATGACGGACTCTTTATACATTCAAACCAACAATGACGCTTTTTTGGACGAGAAAACAAAAACCCAGACATTCACAAAAGTATAATAAGACATAAAAAAAGAGAAAGACAAACACTTTAAACATTCAAACCAACAAAAAAACATACTTGAACTAGCAAACACCAACACAGACATGTAAACAAACAGACTCAGACACATAAACAGAGACAAAAAGACATTTTAGACATTCAAACAAACAAATATAAATTCTTGGACCTGCAAACATTTACCCAGGCATTCGTTAAATTATCCTCAGACACAAAAATAGAGACAGACAGACACTGTAAACATAAAAAACGATACAGACAAAAAATTGGACCTCAAAAGATTAACCCAGATATGCACAAAAACAGAATCAGACACACAAACAGAAAGATAAACGCTTTACACATTCGAACCAACAAAGACAGATACTTGGACTTAAAAACACCAACCCTGACATTCAAACAAATAGAATCAGACAAAAAAACAGAGAAAGACATATACTTTATACATTCAAGCAAACATATTACAATTCTTGGGCTTGCAAACCCCAGCCCAAACATGCAAACAAATAGAATCAGAAACCACAAACAGAGAAAGACAGACAATTTGGATATTCAAAACAACAAAGACAAATACTTGGACTTGCAAACACCAACCCAGATATGCAAACAAATAAAATCAGACACACAAACAGAGAAAGACAGAGACTTTAGACATTCAAACCACCAAAGACAAATTCTTGGACTTGCAAACACCAACCCAGACATGAAAACAAACAGAATCAGACACGAAAACAGATACAGATATACACTATAGAAATTGAAAACAATACAGAAAGATTCTTGGACTTTCCAACCCCAACCCAGATATTCAAAAAAATAGACTCAGGCACAGAAACAGAGAAAGACAGAAAATATAGGAATTCGAACCAACAAAGACCGATACTTAGACATACACTCACCAACCCAGAAATTCAAACAAATAAAACCAGACACACAAACAGAGAAAGACATACGCTTTTCACGTTCGAACCAACTAAGACAGATTCTTGGACTTGGAAACACCCACCCAGACATGCAAACAAATAGAATCAGACACACAAACAGAGAAAGACAGGCACTTTAGACATTCAAACCAACAAAGACAGTTTCTTAGACTTGCAAACACCATCCCAGACATGCATAGAAATAGAATCCGAGACCCAAAAAGAGAAAGACAGACGCCTGTGGAATTAAAATCCACAATGAAAAACACTCGTAATTGAAGAAAATCACATGCACATTCATAAAAACATAATCATACAAAAGAACAGAGAAATACAGACACAATACTACTACAAACCAACAAAGGCACATTCTTGGACTTGCAAACATCAACCCAGAACATGCATAAAAATATAATAAGGAAAACAAACATAGATTGACAGAATATTTTGACATTCAAACAATCAAATTCCTATGCTAGGACATGAAAAAATCAGTACAGAATTGCAAACTAATACAGTCAAATGCACACAAAGTAATAGACACATACTGTAGACATTAGAAACATGCATTATAAATTATTTGACATGCAACCATTAAACCAAACATACAAACAAGTAGAATCAAACGCAAACACAGAGCATGACAGGCACTGTAGACAATCAAACCAATAAAGATAAATTCTTGGACATGCAACCACCAACCCAGACATGCTAAACAAATAGAATCATACGCACTAACAGGGAAACATAAACACTTTAGACAATCAAACAAACAAAGAAAGATACTTGGACTTGCAAACTCCAACCTTGACATGCAAATAAATAGAATCAGCCACAACCATATAGACAGACAGACACTATATACAGTCAAACACCTAAAGTCAAATCCTTTGACTTGCAAAAACCAACCCTGACAGACTAACAAATAGAATCAGACAAAAAAACAGATAAAGACAGACACTTTAGACATTCAAACCAACAAAGACAAATCCATGGACTTGCAAAAACCAACCAAGACATGCAAACAAATTTAATCAGACCCAAAAAAAGAGAAAGACGGACAATATAGACATTCCAACAAATACAAACAAATTCTTGGACTTGCAAACAACAACACAGACATGCAAACAAATAGAATCAGATTCAAAAACAGAGAAAGACAGACACTTTAGACATTCAAACCAACAAAGACAAATACTTGGACTTGAAAACACAAACCCAGAAATGCAAACAAATAGAATCAGACACACAAATAGAGAAAGACAGACACTTTAGACATTCAAACCAACAATGACAAATTCTTGGACGTGCAAACACAAACCTAGACATGCCAACAAATAGAATCAGACACACAAACAGAGAAATACAGACATTTTAGGCAGTCAAACCAACAAAGATAAATTCTTGGACTTGCAAACACCAACTCAAACATGTAATCAAATAGAATCAGATACAAGAATAGAGAAGGACAGTAACTTTAGACGTTCAAACCAGCATTGACAAATACTAGGAAATACAAAAATAAACCCAGACATGCAATCCTAGTGTATATAAAACACCAACAGAGACATACTGACGCTTTAGACATTAAAACCAAAAATGACAAATTATTAGACTTAGAAACACCAACCCAGACATGCAAACAAATAGAATCAGACATACAAACAGAGAAAGACAGACACTTTAGACATTCAAACCAACAAACACAAATACTTGGACGTGCAAACACTAACCCAGACATGTAAACAAATAGAATCAGACAAACAAACAGAAAAGGACAGAAACTTTAGACATTCAAACCAACAGTGACAAATTCTTGGACTTGCAAACACCAACCCAGACATGCAAACAAATAGAATCAGACACACAAACAGAGAAAGACAGACACTTTAGACGTTCAAACCAACAAAGACAAATACTTGGACTTGCACACATCAACCCAGACATGCAAACGAATAGAATCAGACATACAAACAAAGAAAGACAGAAACTCTAGACATTCAAACCAACAATGACAAATTCTTGAACTTGTAAACATCAACTCAGACATGCAAACAAATAGAATCAAACAACCAAACAGAGGAAGAAAGACACTTTAGACATTAAAACTAACAAAGACAAATAGTCGGAATTGCAAACACAAACCCAGACATGCAAACAAATAGAATCAGACACACAAACAGAGAAAGAGAGACACTTTATACATTCCAAACTACAAAGACAAATACTTGGACTTGAAAACACCATGCCAGACATGCAAACAAATATAATCAGACACATAAACAAAGAAAGATATACACTTTAGACATTCAAATCAACAAAGACAAATACTTGGACTTACAAACACCAACACAGAAATGTAAACAAATAGAATGAAATACAAAAACAGATAAAGACGGACACTTTTGACATCAAAACCAACAAAGACAAATTCTTGGACTTGCAAACACCAACCCAGACATACAAACAAATAGAATTAGACACACAAACAGAGAAAGACAGAGACTTAAGACATTCAAACCAACAAAGACAAATTCTTGGACTTTCAAACACAAACACAAACATTACAGCAAATAGAATCAAACACCCCAACATAGAAAGACAGACACTTTAGACATTCTAACCAACAAAGACAAATTCTTGGAAATGCAAACACCAACCCAGACATGCAAACAAATAGAATCAGACACAAACAAACAAACAGAGAAAGACATTCAAACCAACAAAGACAAATTCTAGGACTTGCAAACCCCAACCCAGACATGCCAAAAAATAGAATCAGACCCACAAACAGAGAAAGACAGGCACTTTAGACATTCAAACAACAACGATAAATTCTTGGACTTGCAAACACCAACCCAGGAATGCAAACAAATAGATTCAGACATACAAACCGAGAAAGATAGTCAGTTTAGACATTCAAACCAACAAAGACAAATTCTTGTACTTGCAAACACCAACCCAGACATGCAAACAAATAGAATCAGACGCACAATTAGAGAAAGACAGACACTTTAGACATTCAAACCAACAAAGACAAATTCTTGAACTTGCAAACCCCAACCCAGACATGCAAACAAATAGATTTCGACATGCAAACAGAGAAAGACATATACTTTAAACATTCAAACCAACAAAGACAAATTCTTGAACTTGGAAACACCAACCCAGACATGCAAACAAATTGATTCAAAAAAGTATTAAAAAAATGTGGGGGCCCGGGGGGCTTTGGGGCCCCGGGGGGTCTTTGGGGCTTTTGGGGGCCCGGGGGCCCTTTGGGGGATGGGGCCCTTTGGGTTTGGGGAAGGGGACCTCACAACACTGTTAAAATGGAACTTGTGTATTTTAACGACCACAGAGTTTCACCCCAAATCATCTTCTAAAATGTCTCAAACTGTTTCGGTTAAATCATCTTCTAAAATGTCTCAAACGGTTTCGCCCAAATAATCTCCTAAAAGTAATTTCTACATCTTCCTTTTGTTTTGGCCTCCCTGCGCTGTCATATTTGAAATTCCCAGGAAAAAATTCCCACGTTAATCTCTTCATCTCTAAGGTGTTCCTAGCTACGCTATTATGGTTTCAATAGAATATCAATTTATCACTCCGACCTAAAGATAGGAGAAGCCATATTTAAAAATAGAATATTAATTTATCTCTGTCACTAAAGACCAAAGAAGTCATATTTAAAAATTGAATTTCTATCTCTTTAGAGTCCCGCATAATTCGTAGGAAACAAGTGATGTCATTTCTAATTCCGTTAGACTCGATCAATGCATTCCCCCAACGATTATGTAAATCAATTTCTCAGAAATCCACTTCCCCCTCGAGTGGATCAATACATCTCTTCCCGTTAATACGAATGTGAAAACTTCGCCCTGGAGTCATTACACCTAGAAACAACAAATAAATTGACCTTGACCCCATTTGACTCGATCGATAATCCTTGAATAAATTATGTATGTTTGGCGTTAGACTCAATTGTAGATGGCAGCACATGTGTTCGTACGGGAACTCTTGATAGCTTCCTACTTCTGAAGCGCAACCAACCCCCTTTTCTGTGCTTTTGACAAAATTGCATTTTATTATAAGACTAAATTTCACGGAAGAAAAAATGTAAACTATCTTATTAAATTTCGATTTATTTCGATTTTCAGTATAAAGGTCCATAAAAAAGTAATAACATCTTGTTTATGTGGCTGACTTCCTCGAAAATATTACATCCGTTTTTTTTGTAGATATAAACTGTGTAAAATATATTTGCAAAACGATTCCTTTTATTTCCTATGATTGCAACAACGCTTATTTACGCTAAGGCAACTTAAGTAAAGATCCGTTCTCCGTTCTCCTGCCAAGATTAGCAACAGTTAAAAACGTGACTATAAGAAGAAAAATAACCGACCAAAAATCCTCATTTGACAATGAAAAAAAGCTTTTGTTTTCCTAGGAATTATCCATAAGTTATGAAAATGAAGTTTCTGGATTTTCCAATTCATGGAATAGGAGAGGGTAGCTAAAAAAATTAGACAGCAATGGCTACACAAGAATCAACAAATCCGCAACCGACAGAGCCATGAAGTTACGTCAAAAGGTGAGAATTTTTACTCGACCTTGGCCCAGAGTGTTTATTATAAACTGGATTACCTTTGTCATGATTTATAATGTCTTCATAATTTTTCCGCTTAACGATCTTCGCGAAAACAAATTCACGAGAAAATCGCTTCTTATTGGGATACTTGGGAAAGTTTCACACTCCCAGTCGAAACTATAAACCGGAAACTCTGAAAAAAAGAGGTTTTGACAACAATATATTCATTCAAATAAACGGGAATCCCCCCTCATAGGGAGAATAATTTCTGTTCGTTTTAAGCTTTAATACTGCTCCTTACTTTCAGTAGAATTTTTTTTTAATTGATGATACGCCCTGATGAGAACCAGCATGCACGTAGTATGTTTGAATTTTGCTCAACATTTCCTGAAAGTTTTACCTTAATGCCCTAATCCTTTTTCGAGACTCAGGGTCTGAAAGCTTTTAACCTTTGATACTGTTTGACCTTTATTCTATTTTCAGTAAAACGGCCGTATCAAAATTTTGACCCAGGTTTTTAGGGAGGAGGGAAGCTAAAAATGGTGTAAGAGGGGGCCTGGTTGACCTCCAGTCTCTTTCAAATTTTAAAATGAGCACTAGAACTTTCAAATTCCAATTGAATGAGCCCCCTCTAAATTTCCTGCGACCACCCCTTCCATATGAAGTGGTTCTTGGAAAAAAGATAAACACATAAATAACACTTTAAAGACCAATGGCTCTTTACTATAGACAGAGTCAAAGTGTTGCCTCTAGGCAATGGGGTTGATCACTTTTGAAATGTCATTTCCTATCCATAATAAATTTATTGTTATGTGTTTTCCAATAATTTAAGAGACATACCAATAAATAAGAATTAAGGGCTCTTCAGTGAGCTTTTTCAGAAGGGGATATGTAGAAATTTTCTTCCACACATGCAAATAATCTTGGTGGTTGTTTTATAAGCGATATGCCCTGGCACATCGATTTAGGGAACTAACTCCTTTTTCTATGCTTTAGCTTCTGTGTTAGAGCTTAAAATTTTTATGTTTCAATTTCATAACAAAGAGAGCACCTTCGCTTCAAGGGACATTCTTTGTGTTGAAAAATAAAGTTCTAAAGAAGTGTTTTTGCTACTAAGTGTTTTTGCTATGAAGTATTTTGAAGCGCATCTTCTATTACTGAAAGATTCAATGATGATGAATTTTTGTGGAGTAGCAAGGCAAATTATTTATCATCAAAGCAGATCATCTAATTGGAAACCTTCACCAAAAGGTGAAAAATTGGTTTTTTAAAAATTTTTACAGTGAACATTTGCCATTATTCAAGGTTTACTAAAGGAAAAGGAGAGGTTGCAAAATGAAAGGATAACTATCGTTTACCAAGTTTAAATAGGCGCTACTTCAATGGGAGCGACACCAAATTTCCTGACACAAATACCGAACGAAAAGTAGAATGACAAAACACACTTGAACACTTATTTAATTCATGGTTTACTATGAGATATACAAATATTCGTAAACTTGTGGGCGGTAAACAGCTAAATCGTCATAGGAGCTAAAACAATTACTATTGAAATTGTGGAAATATCAAGGCCCCAAAAAGAAATTATAGCGTAATACAGGACAGACAAATATTCACACAAAAAGTCCAAGCAAGATGAAGATGAATTATAGTCCTGGTTTGCTTGCCAAGCTATTGATAACATGAACAGTATCAGACTAAGTACTGCGCAGCCAATTACTTTGAAAGTATTTTTTTTTTCAGGTAACCCGCACTATGGAGCTGGAGGTCTTCCAGGAGGGAGAACCTTCAGAAATATCTCCAGAAAATTCAAATCTTACGACAAATGTAGAAAAAATCTAAGAAATCCGGGTATTTCAAGAACAGAGGCGCTTCTGTGGGTGAAAAGTGTCCATGCAGATATGTTCAAGTCTGAGCAAAATTTCTAAAATTATGGGTATTCTTGGGGGAAGCAAACAGGGTATTACAAACACCCACAAAAAATTGTGACCCCGTTTTGGCAAATGAGCCTTTTCTCAAACCCTTCCCATGCTTCGATTCCTGACTTTGATTTGACTTTATATTTTCGTTGTATTTGAATGGGGGTTGTTACACTGGGGGTGTCTGGGAAAGGTGATTTTTTCTTTTCTTTTAAAATTAATTTCTTAGTTTAGGATGCTTCTAGAAATGTTTATTGAGAAAGAATGTTTATCTAGAATCTAGAAATGGTTATGCTTCTAGAAAGTTTTATTTCCCTAGCGTAGTGATTTTTATCTGTGATTGTTTTGTATTTTTGTTTATTATGTTAAATAAAGTCAAGTCAAAATTTTGTTTAAATATGTTTGGGGAATTGAAGGGCGTGGGAGAGGGCTGGCAGCCCTCCAGTCCCTTTTGACTCTTAAAGAAAACACTAGAACCTTCAACTTCAAATCCAATCAATTTCAACTTTCGAAGATATTGCTTGTTTTATCCCTTTAGGCATCACTACGACGCCCATAAAGGGTACACCTGGAGTCATAAGGAGTTAAAAACCCCTCAAGACGTTTCAGGACGTTAGTCTAATGTTTACTTATGTAAAGTCAAAAGATTTTGTCAATGACGTAGTTTTGAGGTTCAACGACACTTGTGTTGGTTCCAAAAGCCTTGTAATCCGACAACAATGGGGTTTGATGGTCAACTTAATTTGTTTTGGTAGGGCTTACACAAGACTTTTTTTGGTTATAAAAGCCTTTGTAACCGAGCGCAAAGGTTTTCTCGCTGCGTGGCTTGCACAAGAGTTTGTTTATGTGCAGGGTTTTATTCTTCACTGTACAAAACTCTCATGGATACGAGCAACCAGATAGGTCTTCCCCCTACTCGGCTTACGCAAGAGTTTCTTAATCATCTCACCTGGTAGTTGACTGGGTAGTTCTTTTGTTTTTCCAGGGTATAAAATGTGTATACAAGTGAAGAAATTTAACATTACAGTTTTCAAGATGAACAGTGACAGAAATTTTTTTAAAAAGGATATGATTTGAACAAACCTCCAGGTAGAACTTTACTTTCCAAGTTTATTATAGGATAGAGGTAACCCCTATCCGTAGTAGTGCCCCCCAAAAAAAGGTACGTATACTTAACTTGAAGATTCTAGGATTTTTCACAGGAAACCGCCACCTAAAACCCCTTTCCCTTCCCCATTTAAATGATCTAACATGAACATAATAATCCCTTTTTTATCTCTTCATTATATACTTTAACGTGAAAATTACTACTAAGTGAATGTTGTCCAAGGCCAAATGCATCCGACAAAGGAATCGTTAAAACAAAAATCAGTTAGGTAAACTGGTGTCTTTTTGAATATATTCATGATTTTTAATATTTTGCAAGGCCCCCTCCCCTGAGGAGGGTTCACCCCCTTTAATCACTCTTATAGTTTAAATCACTTTTAGAGCAATGTGTTACACAACATTTTCTAATGTTTGCTTCCATAGTCTCATATTAGTGCCGTACTTTTGATTACATTTGGGGCTCGTTGTGGTGTAATAGGCCATTAGAGGCAAATTCAAGGGAAACAGAATAATTTTTTAAATTATGATTTTTGACCGTCAATTATTCATTTTATTCTATATTTCAGGAGAACCCGAGTCAAAAAGGGGTTCATATCCCTAAGAAACCGAGGGTATACGATGGCAATGCAGAGCCCAACATGCAAACCAAAGATACGGGACCTTAATGAGCTGGTCTCAGCATGCAAAGTGTGAAGGCGGGGCATTCACTAAACAACATGCAAAAGGATGGCAATAATGGCAACCCTCTCATAAGTAAAATCGCAGTTATTGAGAGTCATAATGAATTTCGCCCTCGACTTTTCAAAAAAACGTAGAACTTCAAGAGCTATTATAAGTAAACAATGTCTTATTGACGAAAACTTGACGTTTTAATGTTGGGAGGCTTAAAAAATAACAGTAAATTTAACCGGATAATAGGGTTTCGGAGGGGGGAGGAGGCTCTTGTTCATTTGTTCAGGATAATCCTAAAAATAATCATCGACCTTTCAACTTGGCGAATACATTTTTTGTTAAGTTAAGAAAACCAAACAATTTGAAAGAGAAAATAACTGGAACTGTTGGAACCTCCAGTTCAATAATTCTGGGGAGGAGGTTTGAGGGAACTGACCCTCCCAAGAATTGAGCTATAGGCTTTTGAACATGAAGAATCTTTTTTTAGCTTAATAAAACCGTACCATGCCATTGGGGGAAGTATCTGGGATGTTGGGGACCCTGTTTGATTCTTTTGGGGGCCCTGTCCCTTTGTATTATGCATACTGAAATGCAAACTTTTCACTCGGAGCTGTTCAATTTCGAGTGTGAATTTTTGTTTGGATTGATAATATTATAACTGAATTAGATAACTATAGTGAGAAGAAGAGTGGGTCAGTGGTGTTATTTTTCGAAAATTAAGATATCGGTTTGGATAAATTTAAAAAGGATTTTATTTTCTGAGGTTGGAGGGGGGGGGGGGTACAAAATATAATTCAGATTTTAAGAGGTGAAAGGGCATACACAAGATTCGTTTCGATACAGGCTACAGTGATTCAAGTATGCATTGTTCGTGGCAGCCAGTAAACCCGTGAGAGATGATACTAGTAAGACATATTTGGAAGATTTGGCAGTTAATAGGCAGAGCTTCCTAAAGCAGATTTTAACTGTTTAAATGGATAATACACACACTTAAAGGAATAGATACTTTTGAGAAGGATAGTGAGAATTTAAAGGTTGGTGTAACTCTTTTACAATATAATACGTAATTTGAGGAGGGGTAACGTAAAGATAATATGGGGCTGATATAGTCAGTGATGGCTCTTTCCATTGAATTGGTGAAACATTGGATATGGCTTATTTACGAGCCTTCAAGTGAGCCCGATTCAATAGACCACTTTTTTCTATTACAGACATTAGTCCGGTGAGGGTAGAAAGCATGGGGGGCTTATACTTCTATTGTCGAATGTGTCTGTCTAGATTCCATACCGAATTAAAGTTAAAACATCCCTTGAGGCACTGTAAGCGTCATTGGTATCAATCTGTCGAGACAGCTTTGGGTGACAATGCCATCTTGTAACTGAAGAATTTTCCGAAATAACTCTTACAGAGTGACAAGGTGGTTTTAGATTGCGATACCAATCTCACAGACGTGGAAAATTCATTGAATTCCAATCGTCTTAAAGAACAAGCAGCCATTGCTGTCTCTTTTGCACATGCACAGAGAAACTTAAGTAATACCATAAAATTGGTATAGGTTTTCGAGACATTGGGTGAGGAAGATTTCATTGGCGCAGCCATGACTGAGCTTATTAGAACTGCTAATAAGTCAATTTCATGGCTGTGTAATACAGCCCATCCAATGAGTCTTTCACCAGAAGACGAAATGGCCATTAAAGATAAGATGATGTGTTAGGTTTTTAAGGGAAAATTTTTAAGGGTGGTGGGGGAAGGATGCCAGTCCACGATCATGATCTCTAAAGCAATCCAATTTTATCGGGGGGGGGGAGATAACTTTCGCAGGTTGGCCTATAAATCTTGTAGTTTGAACGTTAAACAACAGTATTTTCTACTGGCTTACATACACAGTTTCAACTATGATTTGAGATTCATATTACCAGCGTTGGCACGTTTACAGACAGGTGAAGTTTTAGATGACGCATGAGTAGATGGTTTTTCCTAATAGTATCATACCCAGATCATCCGAGAAGCTGCTAGTTATAGACTTATTTTGGGAAACAACTGATAATGATAATACGTGCTTGAATAAAATGTGTTTTTTATATTCCTATTACTTTTTTCCCCAAATCCCTCAGTCAATTAATTCAGGTACAGAAAAGCTACAATTTTAATAGTTTCCCTCTCCTTAAACAGCGCTTTCCAGTTGATGATATGTATGATTTACTAGCATGTAAGGGCATATACCCTTATGAGTAGTCTACCTCGAGGTTTCGTGTGGAAAAATTGCCGGAAAAGGAAGTGGTTTATGATCCATTTCATGATCGTCAATGCACCACTGCCGACTATGAATTTTATAAAAAAAAGTTTGGGAAATGGAGGGTGTTAAAATGGGCAGGAATATTGTACAATGTACCTGGCAAGTGATGTATTGACGATGTTGGACATTGTATATAAAGAAACGGACAAAAATTTACAAAGAACTTCGGTTGGATTTGGGGTATTCTTTTCACCTCCTCGTCTGATGATGGATTTAATCCTTAAAATCAGCATAGAGAAAACAGGGCAGATCACTGAAGTGGATCAGCACTTACTTGTAGAGAGATCTATGAGATTAGGGTGTACTTTCCACGGGGATCAAATCCTGGAAGCTGACCCGACTTGACAACACGCTAGTGAAAAGTCGGACACACTTTCTCTGGATATGGACTCCTTTTATCCGTCGGTGATGTGTCATTACTCTTTGTCGAGTGGGAATTACAAATGGATTAACAAACGTTTTGATCTAAATTTCCCCAATATTGCCATTGTTGAGGAGATTGGACCATAAGGATTGTTTTTCAAAATTGCTTGTGAAATACCTTCGGAGCCTTTTGACTCGGTAAAGGATTTTGTTTTCCCGTGCATAAACATACTGGTGTGTAAGGACTCACTGAGTCTATTTTATATTTCTTTGGTAGAGGACGGGGGTATGCACTGGACGCCTTCGAAACAAAAATTAATTGCCGATCTTCATCCGAAACATAATATTGTTTAACACTTCGTTCTTTTGAAATGGATGCTGGCATGTGGTTTCAAGATAACAAAGATTCGTAGAATCCTCCGGTTATACCAAAATCCCTACATGAAAACGTTGATTGACACTTTTGACAGTAAACATTCTAAAGCACAAAAGAATGTTGAAAAAGAAATGTTTAAGTTCGTTTTAAATTCAGCCTTCAGTAAAAATTTGCAAGAGTGTCCGCAATAAGAGTCGTTGTGGAGTTGTAATCCACCTAAAATTACATGTTCGAATCATTCTTGATCCAAACTTTATATCGTTAACCATTATAGACTCCAATACAACCTTTTTACATCGAAAAAAAAGAAATAAAAAAAGTAGTTGTAAATAAAAATATTGCCGCTAGCAGTGCCACTTTAGAAATTTCAAAAAACTCATGTTGGAACTTCATTGCGATTTGTGTCGGCTCCAATGGCAGGGGGAGTGAAAAATTCAAGTTTATAATGGAGATATTGATTTAATCCTGTTAAAAGTTAAAACAGACAATACAGTATATGATTTGGAAAATGATGAGCATATTACCTCTACAATGAACTTTACCAATTTGGACGATTCCATTTACCTGAAGCTAGTAAAGCGCCAGGTCCCAAATTAACTTTTATTTTTTCCGAGATGGACGTCACTTGATTTCTCACTGTGTGCTTAAATGTCAAAGGTATACTGTGCGCAAACGCACAATGAGGAAATCAAAAAAGTCTGGAAAGGGGTGCCTAGAAACTAAGTGAGATGAATTTCAACATGAATGTTTATAGAGCCTGTGAAGAAAGTAGTTTGGTTTCAAGAGAGAAAGTCAATGTGATTCGCTATTTAAAATTTGAAAACTTCAAATTTAAAGTCAAGAAAAGTGCCTTCTCAGCCATCTGCAGCCTTCTGCAGTGCCTTCAAAGTCTTTGTGTCGGCGGACGGTGTGAAGGTACTACCCTATGGATACTACCTTACTTCGGACCGAGATGAATGATTACAATACAGGCAACATCTTGGTCTAGATAAAATTCAATAGTAGGTTGAAGAGGGTCCTTTTCCCCATCTGAACAGTTTGTTTGCTCCGTGTGAGCAAGGTAGAGTTGTTGTTTTTTATATGCCAGTGTATTTCTTATATCCTTAAGTTGCAACGGCCGTGCCGTTGCAACTGCAACGGCACGGCCTTTTTCCGCCGTTTCAGTTGCCGTGCCCTCCGGGAGGACCGCTGCGAAGTACTTCA
Source organism: Artemia sp. Qi Xiang Cuo (assembly GCF_049724085.1). NCBI lineage: Eukaryota > Metazoa > Arthropoda > Branchiopoda > Anostraca > Artemiidae > Artemia > Artemia sp. Qi Xiang Cuo. Next base: position 34,410,441 of record NC_142812.1, read on the forward strand.
AATCGTGTCGTTGCTCAATGTTTTACAAGTGTCTTTTTTTTGTAAATAAAATAGTTTTGTTGTTTCCAAGTGCTTATTTGTAAAAATATAAAAAAATATGGTATTCAAGTGTTTTAAAAATTTTTGTAGTATATTTATTGTCAATAAAGAAAACATGTTTTATTCTCGAACAAAGGGAAGTATTATTTACTCAACAGATTGAGACATTTTACAGTTTGTTTTATTTTGACATTTAAAAAAGCAATGTGTGTCAATCTAAAACTCCATTCAAATCTTTTCTTTGCAGGCCATCAATGTCTTGGAAAACGAAACTTTTAATGAAAATAAGTCAAAAACCGTAATAAAGTGTTTTAATAAAACAAAGATGATACAATAAAGACTATTGCTCCAAACAAAAAATTCATACAGGGTCTTGCTGTATTTCATACTATTGAACCACACTCATGGTTGATTTCCGTATGGCCCCTTCCGTAAGAACCTTGTATTTCCCCGGCACATAACTTACAACTCTTTCCACAGGGCTCTGGGGGGTTGTATAAACCTTGGAGGCATTGTTATGTGACCTTTGTACTATTTTCATCGGAATGCCTATCTGAAAATTTCAATCGGATGTATTTGAGGAAAGGGGGCGTGGGGAGGAGGCTAGTTGCTCTCCGATTTATTATTACTCTTGTAAAGGGAACTAAAAATATCAATATCCAATCAATTCAGCCAACTTAACAGCTTAAACGACCACCCTCCCCATAAAAATCTTATATGCTCCCTGGCCATAACTTACAACCCTTGCCCCCAGGCTCTGGGGAGTAGTGTTAGCCCCGTAGGCATTGTCATGTGATCTTTGGACTATTTTGAACAAAATGGCTATCTCATAATTTTAATCGGATACATTTGAAGAAAAAGAGCGTGGGGCGGAGGGTCTAGTTGCCTTCTGACAAACTTTGACCCTTAAAAAGGAACCTAGAAATTCCAATTTCTAATCAAATCAGCCACCTCCAAATTTTCTAAGGTTTTGATAATATTTACAAGATTTACAAGATTAATATATGACAAGATTTTACTAATCTTGATAACAGCAGACACGATTTTGATAGCACTATTTTAAGTTTCTTTATTAGGTAACATGATTTTGATAGCTTCATATTAGATTTTGATAATAGCAGTCACATTTGGTTGTTACTGAATATATTTGGGTAATAACTTGCGGGATTATGATAATAAAATGTTAGATTTTGCTAATAACTTGCATTATTCTATAAAGGATTCTCATTATATCAATCGAGATTTTTATATGGTAGTGCGGGATGTTTCATAATCTCGGACAAGATTTTGATAATATCTTAAAAGAGTTGGGTAATATTTGGCAAGATTTGGATAATCTTGATGGTAGCAGACTTGATTTCATAATACTACGTTAAATTTTGGTAATAGCAGATATTATTTTGATGACACCGTTTTACATTTTGACAATATCAAAACACGTTTTGATAGTACCAGAAAATATTTTTTTATGCCAGGTAAGATTTTGTTAATAACTTGCATGATTTTGATAATACCACTTCAGGCTTTGGTAATGCAACAGGGGATTCTCGTTATATCAGGCGAGATTTTGATAATGTAGAGCAAGATACTTGATAATATCAGACAAGATTTTGATGATATCACATAATATTTTAGTAATACCCAATAATATTTTGATAGTAACAGACACGAATTTGCTGGAACTATTCTAGATTTTTCAAGACGAGATTTTGTAATATTTAACAAGATTTGGTAATATCTTGCAAGACATTGATAATATCATGTAGGGTTTTGATAATGTTTGAGAAGATTTTGATAATTTTTATAATAGCAGACCCGATTTTGATAGCACTATGTTAAGTTTCGTTGATAGGTAACCTGACTTTGATAGCATCAAATTAGATTTTGGTAATAGCAGTCAGACTTTGATTGTTGCTGAAGATATTTGAAGATTTTTCAGGATATATTCCTTGAACCAAGCCTAATTCTAGCATGTAACACCAAACACTTCCTTAAAACAAGGCAATTTTTATCTGTCTTTGTGTTTCCTCTTTTTGTCTGTCTATCTGTGGTTCTTTTTTGGCTGCATGGTTGCGTGTCTGTTTGTACGTGATTGCGTTCCTGCGTGTCTGTTTTCCCTACATGGCTGTTTGTCTGTTTGTGTGTGACTGCGTTCCTGTGTGTAAAAAATTTAAGTTAACAAAATCCCCCAATAAGCTAGAAAAAGGCCCACGGAATTCTTATTTCAAAAAATAGGAAGTTAAAAAAATCTGTCCAAAAATTGAAGTCCAAAAAAAATTCGAAGTTCAAAAAATTATGATCCAAAAAAATTATAATTCTCAAAAAATTTTAAGTGAGAACAATTCTAATTCCCCCCAAAAAATCAAAGTAAAAACAATGAGTGTGGGAATGAGGCCCTCTGTAGGGAATTCTGGTCCCTAGTTTCATATACAAGCCCCAGGTAATGGAATACCGGTGTCCTCAAAACCATTGAACTCCAAAAAGGATACCTGGCCGGTTGTAGTCACTAAAATTTTCGGAGATCTAAACAAGTTTCATTGACCATCAAAAGAATATGTCTGTCCAGCAAGCATCTCAAACCACTGTGGTATGCATATTCTTGGAATGATGCCAAAAAGGTGTCGCGAAACAAATCACTGATAGCCATTACCATATATCAAACTCCAATTGAGAAATGGATTGCACAATTAACTTAGCACGACATACTGACGCTTAACACCAGTTGGCTAGATCCCCAGAAAGAATACATTGATTATCCATAATGTATTTCTAGGAATATAATATCATCAATAACTTATTGGCTCAGTTGAGCAACGTGTTATTCTTTTACCACAGAAAATCATGTGTCTCACGTCAGATTCCTGCACCAGACATAAATTCTATAAAATCAATGGAAGAAAACTGCTTAGAAGCTAAAAATTCTGTCGTAGGAAAAGATAGCATGTTGCCATCTATAACTATAGTTAACTGCAATGCCATCTATGACTTTTGGTTGTGTAGATTGTGACACTGGGGGAATCCCCATTCTGCGTGGTCTTAAAAAACGTGCTAGTACTGATGATTGAAGGGGGTTGGCTTTCTTGAAACGTATTAAAGGGATACTACTTTTGTTTGAATGTTTGTTTTTTGTTTCTCTCTCTATCCACACCTGTGTGTTTGACTGTTTGTTTTCCCGTCTCTGTGTCAGTCTTTGTGTGTTTGTGCATCTGGCTCTGTCTGTTTGTGTGTCTTTATTGTCTCTCCCTCCGTGCCTGTGTGTCCGACTGTGTGTTAGCCTGTCTCTGTGTCTGTCTTTGTATGTCTGGCTCTTTACGTTTATGTGTGTTTTTGTCTCTATCCATACCGTACCTGTGTGTCTGACTATTTGTTTGCATGTCTCTGTGTCTGTCCTTGTGTGTTTGTGCGTCTGACTCTGTGTGTTTGTGTGTTTTTATTCTCTCTCCCTCCGTGCCTAAGTGTCCGACGGTGTGTTTGCTTGTCCCTGTGTCTTTCTTCTTGTGTTTGTGTGTCTGACTCTGTGTGTTTGTGTGGTTTTTGTCTCTCTCTCTCCATGCCTTTGTGTCTGACTGTGTGTTGCTTATCCCTATGAATTTCTTTGTGAATTTTTTGTCTGACTGTGTGGTTTTGTCTCTCTCTCTCTCCGTACCAGTGTGTCTTACTGTGAGCTTGCCTATCTCTTTGCCTGTCTTTGTGTATTTGTGTGTCCGACTCTGTGTGTTTTCTCTGTTTTTTGTCTCTCTCGCTTCGTGTCTGTGTGTCTGACAGTGGTTTTGCCTGTCTCTGTGTTTGTCTTTGTCTGTGTTTGTGTGTCTGACTCTGTTTATGTGTGCGTGTCTTTGCATCTCTCCCTCCGTGCCGATGTATCCGACTGGAATAATAATAATAGTAATAATTTATTTATAACTCACAAATGAAAATTAGAAATGAAACTTTGGAGTAATAGAAAATATAGAAGAATAAATAACAACATCAACACAAAAACAAACAAAAAACAAAAAAATACAATTTGACCGAAATCACGATGAAAAAGCAAACTAGGGGGTCACTGACAGAAACAACATTACAAGTATTCATAATCATATTAGGATCACCACTGATCAGTCGTGCGCAAGCATCAATCACACCATAACGAGATACAATATTTATATTTTTGAAACGGCCGGTAAATAGATCAGATATTTACAACATCTAAAGTAACCACTTCAAAGTTTCTGTAAATCTTTTCTCCTCAGCAGGTGGTGGAATCCAGATAGGAAATTGACTCCTGGAGAGAAAAACTTTCACAAAACTGTTCTAGACCCTTACAGCTATAACGCCCTCTATTTGGTAATATCTTACCATACGACAAATGATATTTTTTAATGCATTAGTAAACAACTCGGAGCGAGTTTCAGAAATAGACGGGCAAAACGATATACAACGCCACTTAACATTATCCGGACAAAGTATAGAAATCGAACCAAGGTTTAGTGAAGATACAGACAATCTACTACTATAGCACATAAACTCACACTTTCCAACATTAACAGATAGGCCAATATCACTAAGAAGAGAAGACAGCTTACGGAATGTCTGAGACAGCCCTCGACGAGAAAAACTAACTAAAAGTACAGCAGGAGATATATGTTTTAAACAAGTAGCGAGGACACATTCAAATATATAAAGAGATAAAATGCCTCCCTGTCTAACGCCTTGTCTAACATCTACCGGATCAGAAATATATGACAGACACGTAATACGCACACAAGAATTATCATAACAATATCGCAATATAGAAATAACTGAATAATTGACTCTGGAACAGGAAAGAGAATACAATGCCTGGACGTGAATGTGAGCATTCAATGCTACGATAACATTATTGTGAAAACTCACACTTTCCTGAAATATTTCATCTTCACCTTTTAAAATACGACGTAAGTGTTTATTCTTCCAAACTAGAAATAATACTGTTCAAAAACGCAAAATAAACTAGCCTCTGTCGATGACCAGCCATAGGTTACCACCAGGACTGCCGCATAAAAAACCCTGGAACCGGTGGAACCCAGAGAGAAATTGGTGGATTCAGAACTGTGGAATCGGGAGCAGAAGTGGTGGATCCGGAAGTGAAGGAACCGGAACTTTGGAATCGGGGCAGAAGTAGCAGAAACCGGGTCAGAACTAAAACTTTGGCTGTGGAACCTTGGAAATTTTACTTTAAGTTTAAACGGTTGATTTTTAGTTTAAATGGCTTATAGGGTTAGTTTTGTTGGCAAATTGCTTAAATAGTTCTTATAAAACAGAAATAATTCTTACAAAATAAAAAAAGTTCTAACAAATCCAAATAGTTCTAACAGAACAAAAGTTTTCCTACAAAATACGAACATACTTTAAGCAAATCTGAAATAGTTCTAACAGAATAACAAATAGTTGCTGCAAAAAAACAAAATACTTATTACAAAACACAAAAATCTAACAAGATCCAAAATAGTTCTTACAGAATACAAAAAGTTTAAACAAAAGCCAAAATAGTTCTTACAAGACAATAACAGTTTTTACAAAATACAAAACGTTCTAAAAAAAAATCCAAAATTCTACTTACAAAACAGAAATTACTCTTCGAAAATACAAAGATACTTTCCAGAAATACAAAATAATTCTAACAGAATAAAAATACTTACTGCAAAATACAAAATGCTTGTCACAAAACACAAAAAATTCAAACAACATCCAGAATAGTTCTTACAGAACACAGAAAGTTAAAAAATCCAAATAGTTTTTATGAAACAGAAATAATTCTTACAAAATACTAAAAGTCCTAACAAATCCAAAGTAATGCTTACAGAACAAAAAATATTCGTACAAAATACAAAAATACTTTACACAAATCTGAAATATTTCTAACAGTACAAAAAATTATTGCTGCAAAATACCCAAATACTCGTTACAAAACATAACAATCTAACAACATCCAAAATAGTTATTAAACAAAACAATAAGTTCAAACAAAATCCAAAACAGTTCTCACAAAAATCCAAAATCCTTCTTACAAAACAGAAATTACTCCTAAAAATACAAAAATATTTTACAGAAATCCAAAATAGTTCTAGCAGAGTAAAAAATAGTTGCTGAAAAAATACAAAATACTTGTTACAAAACACAAAAATTCTAAAAACATTTAAAGAATACAAAAAGTTCAAACGAGATCCAAAATAGATTTTAGAAAACAAAAATATTCCTACAAAATACAAAAGGTTCAAACAAAATCAAAAATAGTTCTTAAAAATACATAAATTCTTTACACAAATCCAAAATAGTTCTAACAGGATAAAAATAGCTGCTGCAAAAACACAAATACGTGTAACAAAACACAGAAATTCTAACAACATCGAATATAGTTTATACAGAATACATAAAGTTCAAAGAAAAATCCAAAATAGTTCATACAAAACAAAAATATTCCTTCCATAATACAAGAACTTTGAATAAAATCCAAAATAGTTATTACAAAACTAAAATTATTCTTAAAAAAATAGAAAAATACTTTACACAAATCCAAAATAGTTCTAACCATATAAAAATAGTTGCTGCAAAATACAAATACTGGTTACTGGTAAATTTACTGGTAAATTTCGGAGGATTTTAAAATCCTCCGAAATTTAAAAAAAGACAAAAACACAGTAATTACGAAAGCGGACAAGGGAAACACAGTTGTAATTATGAATTCTGCAGATTATGAATTAAAAGTTAACACCCTTTTAATGGAGAAAAATGTTTACAAAGAAATAAATTTTGATCCCACGGACAAATACACACAGAAGTTGAGAAAGGAACTATGAATTTTAAAAGATACTAGACTAATGACCCCTCAAATGTACAAAAAATTTTATCCCAAAGGTTGTTCAGCCCCTAAGTTTTATGGTCTGCCTAAAATCCATAAGAAAGATAACCCGTTACATCCTATTGTAGCATGTTATAGTTCTCCAGCTATGGGTATAGGAAGTTTCTTAGCCACCATTTTTTAAGCCTCTTTTAAGCACACAGAAATCCTATATAAAAAATTCAATAGATCTTGTTGAGAAGTTAAAAAATCAAAGTACAACAGAAAATACCGTGTTATCTAGTTTCGATGCAGTTTCTATGTACACTTCATGCGATGTTCATAATTGTGAGCAGGCTTTACAAAAAAAATTAGAGGAAAATTCAGCTTGGTCGGATTACAAAACTTTGGAAATTGATACAATAATGACCCTTGTCCGTCTTTGCAACAAATACTCCTCGTATTTTAAATTCCGAAACAAAATTTTTTCTTCAAATAATGGGCTTATCCATGGGCACTGTCTCGTCTCCTTATTTGTCAAATTTTACTTGGATTTCATAGAACAGTCTGCTTTGAATAGTTTACACTTAAAACACTCCATCTGGTTTCGTTTTGTTGATGATATCGTTTCTGTTTGGGAACATGGACAAGACTCTCTAAGAGATTTTTTGGCACATTTGAACTCTTTTGATTCGAATCTCCAGTTCACAATGGAACTCAAAGATTCAGGTAAGCTGCCTTTCTTAGATGTTTTGATTATAAAAACTATTCCTGGTCTTGAATTTTCTATATATAGAAAGCCGACTCATAATGATCGATATCTACATTTCTCTTCCCACCACCCTCCTTCTGTAAAAAGAGGGGTAATAATCTCTTTAATCGACAGAGTTTTAAAAATTTTTTCCCATAATCATATAACTTCTGAACTAAATTATGTCAAGGATATTCTTTTCTGCAATGGTTACCCAAACAAATTCATTGAAATTATAATAGATAGACGATTAAAAAAGATAAAATAACAAAATAGGGAGCTTGTCCCCCTTGATTCAGTTACACCGGCAATTGAGAAAAAAACTTTCATCGTTTTACCATACATCCCGAAACTTTGCGATAAACTTCGAAAAATTTGAAATAAACATAATCTCTCTGTTTCTTTCAGAACCGAACAAAAGGTTGAACATTTTTTTAACTCAGAAAAGGATAAAACAGACCCTGTACTGGGTAGTGGTGTCTACAGAATCCCCTGTTCTTGTGGAAAATTTTACATTGGTAGAACCCATCAACAACTAGGTGAACGTTTGCATGAGCACAAAATTTCAATAGACAAGTCCCTGAGATTAAAAAATAACAATGACAACTTTGATTCGGCATTGGCTTCGCATATTTTCGTAAACCCGACCCATCTAGTTCTGTTTGACGAGGCAACTTTAATATCAACTGCTAATGGCGTACCACAAACTTTTAAGGATGTAATTGAGATAAAAAAATATATGAAACAAAATTTAGCAATAAATAGAGATACTGGAGATATTTCATTAAGCCCAATTTACGACAGTTTAATCTTGAAAGACTCAATCAATATTTTCACCCAAAAAAACTTAAAAGAACCTATTTGCATATCTAATGAAAACCGAAATTGTAGACCAGCTAAAATTAATGCAAGATGAAAGATCCTTACACAATCATCTTGGTAAATTTCATTTTCATTGATTCCTGCCTGGTTTTTTATTCAGTGTCTATTCTGTCTTTGTACAGGAAACTTTGAAAGGTTAGATTCTCGTTTTTTTTTCTTGTATTTTTTGTTTTTGTTTAGCACTGAGGACGACTTGGCGGAGGTCCTTGTCGAAATATTTGCTTATATTTTGTCTTCTTCATGGTTCGCTGGCTGACAAAATCCTCGTTTTTTCACCCTTTTTGATTTTATTTTTCATTTTGTTACTTTCTCTCTTCTCTGAGTTTCGTGTGTGTGTGTGTGTAAGTTTTTGTGCGTGTGTGTAAGTTTGTGTGTGTGTGTAAGTTTTTGTGTGCATGTAAGTTTTTGTGTGAATGTAAGTTTTTGTGTGTGGGTGTAAGTTTTTGTGTGTGTGTGTGTAAGTTTTTGTGTGTGTAAGCTTTTGTTTTTGTATGTAAGTTTTTTGTGTGTGTGTGTGAGTTTTTGTGTGTGTGTGTGTGTTATTTTGATTGTGTGTTTTTTTTTTGTTTGTTTGTGTGTTTGTGTAAGTTTGTGTGTGTGTGTTTGTGTTAGTGTGTGTTTATGTGTGGTTGTGAGTATTTTTTTGCGTTTGTGTGTTTTTTTTCGTGTGTGTGTGTGTATTGTTTTTGTGTGTGTGTGTGTGTGTGTGTAAGTTTTTGTGCGTGTGTGTGTGTGTTTTTTTTGTATTCATGTGTAAGTTTTTGTGTGTGTGTGTGTGTAATTTTTTGTGTGTGTGTAAGTTTTGGCGTGTGTGTGTAAGTTTTAGTGTGTGTGTGTGTGTAAGTTTTGCTTGTGTGTGTGTGTAAGTTTTTGTGTGCATGTAAGTTTTTGTCTGCATGTAAGTTTTCGTGTGTATGTGTAAGTTTTGTGTGTGTGTGTGTGTGTGTAAGTTTTTGTGTGTGTATGTGTAAGTTTTGACGTGTGTGTGTAATTTTTCGTGTGTGTCAGTGTTCGTGTGTGTGTGTAAGTTTTCGTGTGTGTGTGTTTGTAAGTTTTGCGTGTGTGTGTGTGTAAGTTTTTGTGTGCATGTATGGGGACCGGGGGAGGACCTTTGGGGCCCAGGGAGGGCGTTTGGGGATCCGGGGCCTTTGAGGACCGGGGGCTTCCTTCGGGGTTGAGTAGGAGGATTGGAACCCTTTGGGGTTGGGTTAGAGGACCTCACAACACTGTTCAAATGAAACTTGTGTATTATAACGACCAAAGAGTTTCACCATTAAATTCTCTTCTAAAATCTCTTCAAAATCATGTTTTAAATGTCTCTAACTGTTTCGCCGAAATAGTTCCATAACCTGTCTAAAACAGTTTCGCCCAAATAATCCCTAAACGTAATTCAGCGTGTTCCTTTTGTTTTTGGCATAGTTGCGCTAATGCATTTCAAATTAATAAGAAACCTGATTCCCGCGCTAAAACAATTCATCGCTAAGATGTTTCTTGGAGAATTGTTTCCATGGCCTTTGGCTATTAATATCCTTTGGAGTTCGACCAAAAGAGTTTTTTCCGAGGCAAAGACATTAATGACTTGGATCTATTCCTGGAGAATCGTTTCTAGGCGAAAATTTTTAAAGTCTGACAGATGATGTCATTGGTTGATTGATCTGTTAAGAAAGGGGAAATTAATTTGTTGTTTCTAAGGGGAATTATTGATTCATGATAGGTGAATTGAGGTCGACAGCACAGGTGTTCCAAGGTCGATGTTGTTGTTGTTGTTGTAAGTGCACGCTCTCAGCGAATGTCAAGGTCGATGTTGTTGTTGTTTGGAAATTTAGGTCATTGACCCCATTAACCACGTGTTCTCCCTAATGACTCTATGCCCATATTTGGAGCCCCGTCAGTATTCTATGCCCATATTTGGACCATAAACCACGTGGTTCGTACCGGAGTAGCACCCCCCTTTCTACTTCCGTAAAGCACAAGCTGATAATCCGACCGTATGTTTAGTTCCATGACTTTAGTTTTGGCCGTGTTGATTTTCATACCCAGTAGTAGATAATTTCGGAGACCACAGTGCCTTTCCATGAAGATAAAATAAAAGTTCAAAATAGGGATAAATTCCTTTTTAATAGACAGTGTAAGATAAATTTCAAAAGAAATACCAGATATTTCAGTCACATATATAGTGACCGTCATCAGTAATAAAACTATACTAAAACTACTTGAAACAAAAGTCTATATACTAAATAAAATAAAACTACAAAGCGTTTCAATCTCTAATTCTTTCCAACGCAAAGGCGGAAGCCAGCCTCTTTGACCTTCTAGGATTCGGTTCATTTTTCATCGTTGCAGCGGCAGCTACAACCTAGTAAAGAGCGAACCACAGCCCATAGTAATCAAAAGTTGAAAAACGTGTTTTCAAAAAAACTGTCTAGTGAGGGAAAATTGCCATCTGAAGTTGAATCAGGAATGGTAACTATTGTTGCAGTTAATCTTAGAAGTAAAAGTTTATTGCGAAACTTTTTTATGACGATTTCGAAAAAGAGCCTGAAATCCCTTGAAAATGGCGCCAAACCAAAATAAAAAGTGCACCATTGGAATCAGCATAGTCCAAAACCCATTATAGGATAATTACAGTCCCCCACCTTGAACACCAAGGAAAATGACTTTTTTGTATGGGTAGCACTGATCTGTCTCCCTTTTTCTTTTTTTTTCTTTTTTACTAGAAGGGATAGGGGTTGGCCAGAGCATTATAGAGAGGCGTGTAATAGCTCATTTGAAAGAGAATTAAATTTATAAGTTCCCTTTTAAATTGACCAAAGAGATTGGCGGGCAAATAGCCCCCCAGTCTCTACAGGCCCCCTCCCCCCAAACTAGTCCTATACAAATTTTGAGATAGCCATTTTGTTTAACATAGTTCAAAGGTCCAATATATATGGTTTTTATGATCATATGGCCCTCCATAGTCCTTGGAGAAGGGTTGTATGTGGTATTAGGCGTATCGATATCGCGCGTATCGGTATCGCGCTTATTTGTATCGCATGTATCGTATCGGGAATATCGGTATCGGTATTCGCTGGGTTTTTTTCCAGTCATTTTCCAGGCTCATTTTTTAAAGCATGTCCCGGCAAGGTATCAAGGTTGCAGCAGCAGCTGCAGCCTGGTAAAGAGCGAACCACAGCCCATAGTAACCAAAAGTTAAAAAATGCGTTTTGAAAAAACTGCCTAGTAAAAAAAATTCCCATCTGACATGGACTTAGGAAGAATAACTATTTTTTCGGTTCGTCTTAAAAGTAAAAGTTTATTGCGAAAAGAAATTTATGCTGATTTCGAAAAAAAATCCTCAAACCCCTAGAAAATGGCGTCAGATCAAAATGAAAAGTGTACCATTGGAATCAACGTGATCGAAAACCTTGTACAGGGAAGTTACAGTTCCCCTCCCTGAAAAACAAGGAAAATCACTTTTTTTCATCGGTAGCACTGATCTATCTCCCGTTTTTTTTTTTTTTTTTTTTTTTTTTTTTTTTTTTTTTTTTTTAACAGGTCTAGCGGGCTACCACAACATCATAGAGATATTCTTAATGGCAAATTCTAAAGCTATTTCTCATATATACGTGCTTTTTATAAATTCTGCCATCTGCAAGTGCCACATGGCACTAAAATGGCACTTTTTGTGCTTTTTCTCAAACGATGGCACTAGCAGGCTACCAGAACATCGTTGACAGATCTTTTATAGCTCATATAAAAGATATTGCACATATCTATGTCTTTCGTATAAATTCCACCATCATCAAGTTCAAATGGCAATAAAAACGGCACTTTTGGTGTCCTGTCTCAAGTGGAAAAGCTGCACTGTAAAAAAAAAAAAAAATTATTTCCAACAAAGTGTTTTGCTCGAATTCAAACCAGTCAAAAAAAAAAATCCAATTTTTCTATTGGAATTGTGAATTGCTTATTGAATTGAAACAAGTCTAAAAAAAAATCCAATTTTTGTTGGAATTGTGACTTGCTTATTGAATTACAACAAATTATTGAAATTATTAAGATTGTACTTTTCAGTAGAAAAAAAATGTAATTTTCACCGTAAATAGGATATATCAATCAACACGGTTTGAACTTCAACATTAGTTTGAAGTTTCTTGAATCATGGTTGCAGCGGCAGCTGCAACCTAGTAAAGAGCGAACCAGAGCCCATAGTAACCAATAGTTAAGAAACGTGTTTTGAAAAAATAACTGTCTAGTGAGAAAAATTGCCATTTGACACTGAATCAGGAATGGTAACTATTGTTTCGGTTGATTTTAGAAGCAAAAGTTTATTGCGAAAAGAAATTTATGAAGTTTTCGCAAAAGAGCCTGAAACCACTTGAAAATGGTGTAAAATCGAAATAAAAAGTGCACAATTGGAATCAGCATGGTCCAAAACCTTAGGTAGAAAAATTACAGTCCCCCACCTTTAACACCAAGGAAAATGACTTTTTTGCATGGGTAGCACTGATCTGTCTCCCTTTTTTTTCTTTTTTTCTAGCAGGGCTAGGGGGTGGCCAGATTATCATAGAGAGATGTGTAATAGCTCATTCAAAGGGGAATTAAATTTGTAAGTGCCCTTTTTAAGTGACCAAAAAGAGTGGAAGGAAAATAGCCCCCCCACTCTACAGGCCCCTCCCCCCAACTAGTCTTATAAAAATTTTGAGATACCCATTTTGTTTAACATAGTTCAAAGGGCCAATATATATATAGTTTTGATGATGATATGACCCTCCATAGTCCCTGTGGAAGGGCTGTTTGTGGTATCGGGCGTATCGACATCAGTAGTGTCTATTCTATATATATCAAAAATACATGAAAAAATACATTGAATTGCAGTAGAAAGTAGTCTAACCGGTACATTAAGTTACCAAGGACAGTCAGCTATTAATATGAACGATACATGAGTTGCCAGACGGGTTTCTAAGGCAACACCCATATTTTGGAACTAGGAGCGAGATTGTGTAATGCAATCAGACTGGTTTTGTTTCACGGGTTCATTAATAGAATAACTAATGTTTTTGAAAAGGGTAATTACTTCTAAGTTCAATAACCAAATTAAACTTCCGATGGTTAAGAAAGCGTAACGGGTAATTAAAGAATGAGGAACGGGATGCTATAGTTAGAATGGTTTTAAGTTGAAAATTGTGACGTAAAAACAACTCTATTTGCGAATTTTTTGCGAAAAGGTATTTGCGAAAAGTTATTACGTTGGTTAAGAATGCCTCACGGGTAATTAAAGAATGAGGAATGGGATGCTTGCATCAACAATACAAAGAATATGCTCATATACTTAATAGATTTGACGCCTACAAGAGACATTGGTAAAAGGTATTCAATAGCTTAATTGGTGTTAAATCATTTTGCATTAAAATAGAGTCTAACGTGGGCTTGTTAACTCAGGCAATTTGTTATAAATTTGGGGCAACATAAATCTATGAAAATGGTTAATGATGATAGAATGACATTGCGAGTTGACCTAGCTCTACCTCTCCGGATTTTTTATCCCTGGATACGGCCTTGCTATCTAATTTAGTTTTTAGGTATTGTAATGTTTTTAAATGTTGGCTATTTAAAAACAAAAATTTCGGGGGGGGGGGGGTCAGACCCACCACATGGATACGGCCTAGCTATCAAATTTATTTTTTAAATATTTTAATTTTTTTAAATGTTGGCTATTTAAAAACAAAAATTTCGGGGGGTTGGGGTCAGACCCCCCTCCTGGATACGGCCTTGCTATCTAATTTAGTTTTTAATCTTTCACAAACAAAGAAACTCGCTTTGAAAACAATAGGGAAAATTTTCTCAAGACAGTGGTATTCGATTCAGTGAATATTTTGGCCCTATGTCCAAGGATCGTCCTCGGCACAACACAAGCAAAAATACAAAATTGTAAAACGATCTTTACCGAAATCTCTTGCGTTTTACGAGTCGGAAAAAAATTTAGGGGGGTTGGGGTTAGACCCCCCTCCTGGATACGGCCTTGCTATCTAATTTAGTTTTTAATCTTTCACAAACAAATAAATTCGCTTAAAAAACAATAGGGAAAATTTTCTCAAGACGGTGTAATTCAATTCAGTGAATATTTTGGCCCTATGTTCAAGGCTCGTCCTCGGCACAACACAAGCAAAAATACAAAATTGTAAAATGATCTTTACCGAAATCTCTTGCGTTTTACGAGTCGGAAAAAAATTTAGGGGGGTTGGGGTTAGACCCCCCTCCTGGATACGGCCTTGCTATCTAATTTAGTGTTTAATCTTTCACAAACAAAGAAACTCGCTTAGAAAACAATAGGGAAAATTTTCTCAAGACAGTGGAATTCAATTCAGTGAATATTTTGGCCCTATGTCCAATGGTCGTCCTCGGCATAACACAAGCAAAAATACAAAATTGTAAAACGATCTTTACCGAAATCTCTTGCGTTTTACGAGTCAGAAAAAAATTTCGGGGGGTTGGGGTCAGACCTCCCCTCCTGGATACGCCCTTGCTCTCTAATTTAGGTTTTAAGTATTGTAATGTTTTTAAATGTTGGATATTTAAAAACAAAAATTTCGGGGGGTTGGGGTCAGACCGCCCTTCTGGATACGCCCTTGCTATCTAATTTAGTTTTTAAATCTTTCACAAACAAAGAAACTCGCTTAGAAAACAATAGGGAAAATTTTCTCAAGACAGTGGTATTCAATTCAGTGAATATTTTGGCCCTATGTCCAAGGATCGTCCTCGGCACAACACAAGCAAAAATACAAAATTGTAAAACGATCTTTACCGAAATCTCTTGCGTTTTACGAGTCAGACAAAAATTTAGGGGGGTTGGGGTCAAACCCCCCTCCTGGATACGGCCTTGCTATCTAATTTAGTTTTTAATCTTTCACAAACAAAGAAACTCGCTTAGAAAACAATAGGGAAAATTTTCTCAAGACAGTGGAATTCAATTCAGTGAATATTTTGGCCCTATGTCCAAGGGTCGTCCTTGGCACAACACAAGCAAAAATACAAAATTGTAAAACGATCTTTACCGAAATCTCTTGCGTTTTACGAGTCAGACAAAAATTTCGGGGGGTTGGGGTCAAACCCCCCTCCTGGATACGGCCTTGCTATCTAATTTAGTGTTTAATCTTTCACAAACAAAGAAACTCGCTTAGAAAACAATAGGGAAAATGTTCTCAAGACAGTGGAATTCAATTCAGTGAATATTTTGGCCCTATGTCCAATGGTCGTCCTCGGCATAACACAAGCAAAAATACAAAATTGTAAAACGATCTTTACCGAAATCTCTTGCGTTTTACGAGTCAGAAAAAAATTTCGGGGGGTTGGGGTCAGACCTCCCCTCCTGGATACGCCCTTGCTATATAATTTAGTTTTTAAGTATTTTAATGTTTTTAAATGTAGGATATTTAAAAACAAAAATTTCGGGGGGTTGGGGTCAGACCGCCCTCCTGGATACGGCCTTGCTATCTAATTTAGTTTTAAATCTTTCACAACAAAGAAACTCGCTTAGAAAACAATAGGGAAAATTTTCTCAAGACAGTGGTATTCAATTCAGTGAATATTTTGGCCCTATGTCCAAGGATCGTCCTCGGCACAACACAAGCAAAAATACAAAATTGTAAAACGATCTTTAACGAAAACTCTTGCGTTTTACGAGTCAGACAAAAATGTCGGAGGGTTGGGATCAGACCCCCCTCCTGGATACGGCCTTGCTATCTAATTTAGTTTTTAATCTTTCACAAACAAAGAAACTCGCTTAGAAAACAATAGGGAAAATTTTCCCAAGACAGTGGAATTCAATTCAGTGAATATTTTGGCCCTATGTCCAAGGGTCGTCCTTGGCACAACACAAGCAAAAATACAAAATTGTAAAACGATCTTTACCGAAATCTCTTGCGTTTTACGAGTCAGACAAAAATTTAGGAGGGTTGGGGTCAGACCCCCCTCCTGGATACAGCCTTGCTATCTCATTTAGTTTTTAATCTTTCACAAACAAGGAAACTCGCTTACGCCGTCCACTATAACTTCGCTTCAAAAGCTATGAGCTTGAGAAAATTGCCTAATTATCGAAAATGGGGAATTTTGGATACTCATAATGATGAGGACTGACGGTTCTAATTCAATATTTTTTTTTTCATAAAAACAAACTATTTTTTTTAAACTTCGAAATTATTCAACTTTATTTATTTATTTTTTTTTAATAAAATAAAATTCAACTCTTATTATGGTGGATATGCAAGAGTGAGATATCCAGAGATGATAGCACTCAAAGAAAATACCAACATAAAAATATTAGTTGATGAAGAGGGACATCTTCTTGCCAGTGCTTGTAGTAACATGCTACCTCTTGTTGCACCCCATCGTCAACTTTCGGGTATTAGCATTCAACGGAAGATCAAAAGAAGACATGCATACTCTTCTACTAATATCATAAACCCTATCTTGTCTACGTGCCGAAACTGTTATCTTTGTAAAAATAATGTTGTAATTGACAGTGAAATTTCCGGAAAAAAAAAAAGGGCATTGGCAGAAAATATCACTAAGGAATATAAAGATGAATCGATGAAAAACAAAGTGCCAGCAAACGTCACTACCATTAATCAAACAATTAATGAACCAAATAATAGCAAAGATGAAATGCACATTGAACATGTGGATGACCCCCCATTAGAAATCTGTTCACATGCTAGTGTTATTGTAGCATTGAATGCTGACAAGGAGAAGTATTTGAACTATGAAACAAGTACAAGTGGTAGCACTATCGGAAACCTATGCGTGCATTGTCATGACAGTAAGGAATTAAATTTCTTTGGAGTACCAGAAAAAATTCAACTCTTATGATGATGGATATGCGAAATTGAGATCCCCGAAGATGATTGCACACAAAGAGAATGCCAACATAAAAGTAATAGTTGATGAAGAGGGGCATCTTCTTACTAGTGCTTGTTGTAACATGTTACCCAGTGTTAAACTATATCGTCAGCTTTCGTATATTTGCATTCAAATGAAAGCAAAAAGGAAAAGAAAGGCCTACTCTTCTACTAATATCATAAACCATATCTTGTCCACGTGCAAAAACTGTTACATATGCAAAAATAATGTTGTAATAGACAGTGAAATTGCCAGAAAAATAAAAAGGGCATTGGTAGAAAATATCACTAAAGAATATAAAGATGAATTGATAAAAAACAAAGTGTCTGCAAGCGTTACTACCATTGATCAAACAGTCAATGAACCTAATAATACCAAAGACGAAACGCATATTCAACCTGTCGGTGATACACCCGTAAAAATTGTGTATGGCTCGAAATGGAATAATGATTATTCTACTGATTATGAGCTAAGAGAAGACAATAGCTAAAATATCAAGAGAGAAGATGGTGAACTATTTTATAGAACAGATTCAAAATGTTCAAAGTTAGTCATTGATATTAATAATGTATCATAATATATTTTTGTATTAATATTCTACATAACATTATTTCATTAAAAATATTACATTGTTATGTGTTCATTATTTTTTAGAGTAAGCTAGCATATCAAGCTTTTAGAATGTCTATTAAAACATCGGCGATGTAAGAAAAGGAATTTGCGTACATCTATTGTCAGACAAATGGGATAACATTGTCAAAATCTAGGTATCAGAATGAATAAATTCTTCATCAACATCCATTGTTGGATATGTCATTATGAAAAAATTGTAGGTAAGTAAGTAAGCAAGTAAGTAAGCAAGTAAGTAAGTAAGTAACAAAATCTTTCTTGGATTCACCTCTTTGATACACAATACTGAAATTTACACGCACACAGAGACAACCCACGCACACATACACATATACATAGACATATACATAAACACACAAACTCAAAAAAACACACTCAAGCACACACGCACAGACACGCAAACTCACACAAAAACACACACACGCACACTCACACACAAACACACACAAACACACACCACCAGACACAAACACAGATAGACACACACACACACACACACACACACACACACACACAGACACATACACACATACACAAACACATAGACACACACACACATAGACACACACACACACACACACACACACACACACACACACACACACACACACACACACACACACACACACACACACACACACACACACACACACACACACACACACACACACACACACACACACACACACACACACACACACACACACACACACACACACACACACACACACACACACACACACACACACACACACATATACACACACACATAGAAACACACACACACAGACACACTTACACACACATACACACACACTCACACTCTCACACACACTCACACCCACACATACACACACACACAGACAGACACACACACATACACACACATACACACACACACACACCTTTATCCACATCTTTTGTCATATACATCGGATAAAATTGAAAAAATCTAAGTATTAGAGTGGACAAATTCGTTTTCAACGTCTTTTTCGGATACATCAGATAACATTCATAAAATCGAAGTTCTATTCATTTTGACTTTATGCATCGTTACTTTAGTTAATTTAGTTAATTTGGGTTAATTTAGGTTCACTTAGAGTGGCGCGCCACTCTAAGTCAACCTAAATTAAACCAACTTTTTGTATATCTCTCTCATTATGACTGTGTGTCTGAGCGGGTGTGCTGCCATCTATAACCAGTCTAACCTAAATTCAACGTAACCTTGCATCAAGTCAAAACAAATAGAGCTTGGATTTTATGAATGTTATCTGATGTATCTTATAAAGACGTAGAAAACGAATTTATTCACTCTAATACTTAGATTTTGTCAATTTTATCCAATGTATCTGACGTAAGATGTCGATAAAAAAATTGTTCACTCTGACATTTAGATTTTGTCAATTTTATCCCATGTATCCAAGAAAAGGATGTTGATATAAAATTTAATCACTCTGATACTTAGATGTTGTCAGTTGTATCCGACATATCCGAAAAAGAATGTTGATAAAGCATTTATTCACTCTGATACTTAGATTTTGTTAATTTTATCCTATATACCCGGGAAAAGGATGTTGATATAGAATTTAATCACTCTGATACTTAGATTTTCTCGATTTTATCCGACATATCCCACGATGGATGTTTATAAAGCATTTATTTAATCTGATACTTGGATTTTGTCAATTTTAACCAATGTATCCGTGAAAGGATGTTGATAAAAAAATTTATTCACTCTGACACTTAGATTTTGTCTATTTTATCCTATGTATCCGAGAAAAGGATGTTGATATGGAATTTAATCACTCCGATAGTTAGATTTTGTCAATTTTATCCGATGTATCTGACAAAGGATGTTGATAAAACAGAATTGATTCACGCTGACACTTACATTTTGTCAATTTTATGCGATGTATCTGGCAAAAGATGTTAATAAAAAGAAAAAGTTTTTTCACTCTAACACTTAGATTTCGTCAATTTTATCCTATGTATCCGAAAAAAGGATGTCTATATAGAATTTAATTACTCTGACAATTAAATTTTGTCAATTTAATCCGACATATCCGACAATGGATGTTGATAAAGCATTTATTCACTCTGATACTTAGATTTTGTCAATCTTATTCGATGTATCTGAGAAAAGATGTTGATAAAAAAAAAATATTCACTCTGACATTTAGATTTTGTCAATTTTATGCGACTTTTTAGGATATATCATATAACATTCATAAAACCCAAGTTCTATTCATTTTGACTTTATGCATCGTTACTTTACTTAATTTAGTTAATTTTGGTTAATTTAGGTTCACTTAGAGTGGCGCGCCACCCTAACTGAACCTAAATTAACCCAACTTTTTGCATGTATCTCTCATTATGACTCTGTGTCTGAGCGGGTGTACTGCCATCTATAACCGGTCTAACCTTAATTCAACGTAAAGATGAATAAAGTCAAAACGAATAGAACTTGGATTTTATGAATGTTATCTGATGTATCTGACAAAGACGTTGAAAAAGAATTCATTCAATCTAATACTTAGGTTTTGTCAATTTTATCCGATGTATCTGACATGAGTTGTTGATAAAAAAAAATTATTCACTCTGACACTTAGATTTTGTCAATTAAAACCTATGTATCCGAGAAAAGGATGTTGATATAGAATTTAATCACTCTGATACTTAGATTTTGTTAGTTGTATCTGACATATCTGAAAAAGGATGTTGATAAAGCATTTATTCACTCTGATACTTAGATTTTGTCAATTTTATCCGATGTATCTGGCAAAAGATGTTGATAAAAAAAATTATTCACTCAGACACTTATATTTTATTAATTTTATCCTATGTACCCGGGAAAAGAATGTTGATACAGAACTTAATCACTCTCATACTTAGATTTTGTTGATTTTATCTCACACACCCCCAATGGATGTTGATAAAGCATTTATTCACACTGATACTTAGATTTTGTCAATTTTATCCGACGTATCTGAGAAAGGATGTTGATAAAAGAAAAAAAATTATTCACACTGACACTTAGATTTTGTCAATTTCATCAAATGTATCTGGCAAAAGATGTTGATAAAAAAAATTATTCACTCTAACACTTATATTTCTTCAATTTTATCCTATGTATCCGAGAAAAGGATTTTGATATAGAATTAAATCACTCTCATACTTAGATTTTCTCGATTTTATCCGACATATCCAACGATGGATGTTTACAAAGCATTTATTCACTCTGATAGTTAGATTTTGGCAATTTTATCGAATTTATCTGTGAAAGGATGTTGATAAAAAAAAAATTATTCACTCTGACACTTAGATTTTGTCATTTTTATCCGATGTATCTTGCAAAAGATGTTGAAAAAAAAATTATTCAATCTAAAACTTTAATTTTGTCTATTTTATCCTATGTATTCGAGAAAAGGATGTTGACATAGAATTTAATCACCCTGATACTTAGATTTTTTCAATTTTATACGATGTATCTGACAAAAGATGTTGATAAAAAAAATTGATTCACTCTGACACTTAGATTTTGTCAATTTATCCGATGTATCTGGCAAAAGATGTTGATAAAAAGAAAAAAAATTATTCACTCTAACACTTAGATTTCTTCAATTTTATTCTATGTATTCGAAAAAAGGACTTTGATATAGAATTTAATTACTCTGACATTTAAATTTTGTCAATTTTATCCGACATATCCGACAATGGATGTTGATAAAGCATTTATTCACTCTGATACTTAGATTTTGTTTATTTTATCCGATGTATCTGTGAAAGGATGTTGGTAAAAAAGTTTATGCACTCTGATACCTAGATTTTGTTAATTTTATCCTATGTACCCCGGAAAAAAGGATATTGATACAGAATTTAATCACTCTCATGCTTAGATTTTGTCAATTTTATCCGATGTATCTGAGAAAAGATGTTGATAAAAAAAATTATTCACTCTGACACTTAGATTTTGTCAATTTTATCCAATGTATCTGACAAAGAATGTTGATAAAAAAAATTGATTCACTCTGACGTATCTGATGTATCTGACAAAAGATGTTGATAAAAAAAAATTATTCACTCTAACACTTATATTTTGACTATTTTATCCTATGTATCCGAGAAAAGGATGTTGATATGGAATTTAATCACTCTGATACTTAGATTTTGTAAACCTTATCCGACATATCCGACAAAGGATGTTGATAAAGCATTTATTCACTCTGATACTTAGATTTTGTCAATTTTATCCGATTTATGTGACAAAGGATGTTGATCAAAAACAAAATTTATTTACTTTGACACTTAGATTTTGTCGATTTTATCCGATGTATTTGGCAAAAGATGTTGATAAAAAAGAATTTATTCACTCTAACGCTTAGATTTTGTCAATTTTATCCTATGCATCCGAGAAAAGGATGTTGATATAGAATTTAATTACTCTGATACATAGATTTCGTTACTTTTATCCGACATATCTGACAAAAGATGTTGATAAAGCATTTATTCACTCTGATACTTAGATTTTGTTAATTTTATCCGATGTATCTGTCAAAGGATGTTGATAAAAAAAATATTCACTCTGACACTTGGATTTTGTCAATTTTATCCTTTGTATCTGACAAAACATGTTGATAAAAAAATTTATTCACTATGACACCTAGATTTTGTCAATTTTATCCGATGTATCTGGCAAAAGATGTTGATAAAAAAAAGTTTATTCACTCTAACACCTAGAAATCGTCTATTATATCCGATGTATCCGAGAAAAGGATGATGATATAGAATTTAATCACTCTGATACTTAGATTTTTCAGTTTTATCCGATATATCCGAGAAAAGGATGATGATATAAAATTTAATCACTCTGATACTTAGATTTTGTCAATTTTATCCGACATATCCGAGAAAGGATGTTGACAAAGCATTTATTCACTCCGATACTTAGATTTTGTCAATTTTATCCGATGTATCCGAGAAATAGATGTTGATATAGAATTAAATCAATCTCATACTTAGATTTTGTCAATTTTATCCGATGTATCTGTGAAAGGATGTTGGTAAAAAAGTTTATTCACTCTGACACTTAGATTTTGTTAATTTTATCCTATGTACCCTGGAAAAAATGATATTGATACAGAATTTAATCACTCTGATACTTAGATTTTTCAGTTTTATCCGATATATCCGAGAAAAGATGATGATAACAAAATTTAATCACTCTGACACTTAGATTTTGTCAATTTTATCCAATGTATCTGACAAAGAATGTTGATAAAAAAAATTGATTCACTCTGACGTATCTGATGTATCTGGCAAAAGATGTTGATAAAAAAAATTTATTCACTCTAACACTTATATTTTGTCTATTTTATCCTATGTATTGGAGAAAAGGATGTTGATATGGAATTTAATCACTCTGATACTTAGATTTTGTAAACCTTATCCGACATATCCGACAAAGGATGTTGATAAAGCATTTATTCACTCTGATACTTAGATTTTGTCAATTTTATCCGATGTATGTGACAAAGGATGTTGATCAAAAACAAAATTTATTTACTTTGACACTTAGATTTTGTCGATTTTATCCGATGTATTTGGCAAAAGATGTTGATAAAAAAGAATTTATTCACTCTAACGCTTAGATTTTGTCAATTTTATCCTATGTATCTGAGAAAAGGATGTTGATATAGAATTTAATCACTCTGATACATAGATTTTGTTACTTCTATCCGACATATCCGACAACAGATGTTGATAAAGCATTTATTCACTCTGATACTTAGATTTTGTCAATTTTATCCGATGTATCTGTCAAAAGATGTTGATAAAAAAAAATATTCACTCTGACACTTGGATTTGTCAATTTTATCCGATGTATATGACAAAAAATGTTGATAAAAAAATTCATTCACTCTGACACCTAGATTTTGTCAATTTTATCAGATGTATCTGGCAAAAGATGTTGATAAAAAAAGTTTATTCACTCTAACACCTAGAAATCGTCTATTATATCCGATGTATCCGAGAAAAGGATGATGATATAGAATTTAATCACTCTGATACTTAGATTTTTCAGTTTTATCCGATATATCCGAGAAAAGGATGATGATATAAAATTTAATCACTCTGATACTTAGATTTTGTCAATTTTGTCCGACATATCCGAGAAAGGATGTTGATAAAGCATTTAATCACTCTGATACTTAGATTTTGTCAATTTTATCCGATGTATCCGAGAAATAGATGTTGATATAGAATTAAATCACTCTGATACTTAGATTTTGTCCATTTTATCCTATGTATCTGAGAAAAGGATTTTCATGTAGAATTTAATCACTCTAATACTTAGATTTTGTCAATTTTATCCGATATATTCGACAAAGGATGTCGATAAGGCATTTATTCACTCTGATACTTAGATTTTGTCAATTTTATTCGATTTATCTGACAAAAGATGCTGATAAAGCATTTATTCACTCTGACACTTAGATTTTGTCAAAATTATATTATGTAGCTAACAAAAGATGTTCATAAAAATATTTATTCATTCTGACACTTAGATTTTGTCAATTTTATCCTATGCATCTGAGAAAAGGATTTTGATATAGAATTTAATGACTCTGATACCTAGATTTTATCAATTTTATCTGACATATCTGACAAAGGATGTTGATAAAAATTTTATTCACTCTGATACTTAGATTTTGTCAATCTTATCTTATGTATCTGACAAAATATGTTGATAAAAAGAAAAATTTATTCACTTTAACAATTAAATTTCGTCAATTTTATCCTATGTATCCGAGAAAAGGATGTTGATATATAATTTAATCACTCTGATACTTAGATTTGGTCAATTTTATCCGATGTATCTGACAAAGGATGCTGATAAAATACTCTAACACTTAGATTTTGTCAATTTTATCCGATTTGTCTGAGAAAAGATGTTGATAAAAAAATTACTCTGATACTTAGATTTCGTCAATTTTATCCAATGTATCTGGTAAAAGATGTTGATAAAAAAACATTTATTGAATCTGACACTTGGATTTTGTCACTTTTATCCGATGTATCTGACAAAAGATGTTGATAAAAAATTTATTCACTCTGACACCTAGATTTTGTCAATTTTATCCTATGTATCTGGCAAAAGATGTTGATAAAAAAAGTTTATTCACTCTAACACCTAGAAATCATCTATTTTATCCGATGTATGCGAGAAAAGGATGATGATATAGAATATAATCACTCTGATACTTAGATTTTGTCAATTTTATCCTATGTATCCGAGAAAAGGATGTTGATATGGAATTTAATCACTCTGATACTTAGATTTTGTCAACCTTATCCGACATATCCGACAAAGGATGTTGATAAGGCATTTATTCACTCTGATACTTAGATTTTGTCAATTTTATCCGATGTATCTGTCAAAAGATGTTCATAAAAAAGAATTTATTCACTCTGACTCTTAGATTTTGTCAATTTTATCATATGTATCCGAGAAAAGGATGTTGATATAGAATTTAATCACTCTGATACATAGATTTTGTTACTTTTATCCGACATATCCGACAACAGATGTTGATAAAGCATTTATTCACTCTGATACTTAGATTTGGTCAATTTTATCCGATGTATCTGACAAAGGATGCTGATAAAAAAACTCTAACACTTAGATTTTGTCAATTTTATCCGATTTGTCTGAGAAAAGATGTTGATAAAAAAATTTATTAACTCTGACACTTAGATTTCGTCAATTTTATCCAATGTATCTGGTAAACGATGTTGATAAAAAAACATTTATTGAATCTGACACTTGGATTTTGTCACTTTTATCCGATGTATCTGACAAAAGATGTTGATAAAAAATTTATTCACTCTGATACCTAGATTTTGTCAATTTTATCCTATGTATCTGGCAAAAGATGTTGATAAAAAAAAGTTTATTCACTCTAACACCTATAAATCATCTATTTTATCCGATGTATCCGAGAAAAGGATGATGATATAGAATATAATCACTCTGATACTTAGATTTTGTCAATTTTATCCGACATATCCGAGAAAAGGATAATGATATAAAATTTAATCACTCTGATACTTAGATTTTGTCAATTTTATCCAAAATATCCGAGACAGGACGTTGATAAAGCATTTATTCACTCTGATACTTAGATTTTGTCAATTTTATCTGATGTATCCGAGAAATAGATGTTGATATAGAATTAAATCACTCTGATACTTAGATTTTGTCCATTTTATCCTATGTATCTGAGAAAAGGATTTTGATATAGAATTTAATCACTCTAAAATAATTATTCACTCTGACACTTAGATTTTGTCAATTTTATCAGATGTATCTGACAAAAAATGTTGATAAAAAAAAATTGATTCACTCTGACGTATCTGATATATATGGCAAAATATGTTGATAAAAAAAATTTATTCACTCTAACACTTATATTTTGTCTATTTTATCCTATGTATCCGAGAAAAGGATGTTGATATGGAATTTAATCACTCTGATACTTAGATTTTGTCAACCTTATCCGACATATCCGACAAAGGATGTTGATAAAGCATTTATTCACTCTGATACTTAGATTTTGTCAATTTTATCCGATGTATCTGGCAAAAGATGTTCATAAAAAAGAATTTATTCACTCTAACGCTTAGATTTTGTCAATTTTATCCTATGTATCCGAGAAAAGGATGTTGATATAGAATTTAATCACTCTGATACATAGATTTTGTTACTTTTATGAGACATATCCGACAACAGATGTTGATAAAGCATTTATTCACTCTGATACTTAGATTTGGTCAATTTTATCCGATGTATCTGACAAAGGATGCTGATAAAAAACTCTAACACTTAGATTTTGTCAATTTTATCCGATTTGTCTG